>NW_015150872.1:317106-343655 GCF_000732505.1 Cyprinodon variegatus | reverse complement strand
TGTGTATATATATATATATATATATATATATATATATATATATATACATACATACATGTTTAAAGTTTTTCTCATGATCCATCCATCCATCCATCCATCCATCCATCCATCCATCCATCCATCCATCCATCCATCCATCCATCCATCCATCCATCCATCCAAATAAACTTACCTTGCATGAATGAGAAGAGAAGAGGTAAACTCCACGCAATAAGACTGCATAGTTTTTGTGTTTATGCCTCATGAAAGGCTGACAAACTGCTATCATGCTGCCCCTAATTTTAATATTTTCCCTTGTAATAATGTCATCTTGATATTAATTTATCAGACACTTAATTTTTGTAGACATACATTCATGCTGAAAGAAGAGCTTTCAGCAACTTGCACCAAGAAAATCTACTTTATGCATCAGAGCAAGGACATCAAAGCAAATTAACCAAGTGATTATTGAATCAATGTGTTCCTTCTTGCTGAAGGGTAGAGTTTTTACTGGTTATACTCGAGTTGGAAAGTGTTGGTGAAGAGAAGCATATTGACAACCTGGGGGATGGGTATTGATGTGTGATCACTCTCACTTAGTGAGGGAAGACACAAGGTGTGACTGTGAATAATCAGCCTCAGCACTACATTACCACAACACTTCCCACGAGCAGGGCGTTCACATGGCCCCTGAGATGAATGCAGGAAAATGGGAAATAGATGTTTTTCATCTGTTGGCCACAGTGACAATTTGAGCTCAAGCCTGTAAAATTGCAGCCAAGAGACAGCAAGAAAATGTAGTTTATTTTATTATTTAGTTTCACAACTTCTTTCCATTTGAATGCTTTACTGGAATTTGTTTTACTTGCAGATTATTAATATTTGTATACATATTTGTGTTGCAATTAGTTCTGATTAGAATTACAGGATCAATATTTATCAGCGCAAAACAAATATTCTTTATCACATGTTTACCAATATTTTCTCTTGGGAATGAAGTCCTGATTTGTAAGGTTACCTTCAGCTCATTATAGTTTATACTCCATAAATCTTGAAATTATGCTTTGGGATTGCTCATTACTTTCCTATGTAACTGAGCACATAAATCAAAATTTGTTTTTTTCATACGAAAATAAAAATAAAAGATAATATATATCAAATATAATATAAAATAAATCAATCAACATTTCTTTATGAGGAACGTAATAACAGTTAACAGATGATGGGTTTTATACTGAATATAAACTAGAAATAAACCAATGCACTTGAGAAAAAAATCTAAATAAAAACGTGATTTCATGGTAGAGAGCAAAAATACTACATGTCAGAGTATCGTAGTCCTACTATGTATACATATATTAAGGTACGGAGCCCTAGAGGGGTCATCGCAAAATGTTTTGCATGTTGAGAGAATGTGCGCTCGTTTTACTACATTGTGCGCTATCTACAATAAAACATCAAACATTTTCCAAACGAAGGAACATCCCCTTTCGGTTTGGCCTATATATGAGATTTTTTTTAGATTTTGAGATAGGGTTGATTGTCTCATTTAGTCTTACATTTCTTAACATTAAAGCCCTAATTTTTCAAAGTGCTGAGTTAGACCTTACACTTCAGACAAACTAGTATTTACACGATGTGCCTTACAAAAGGAGGTCTATCCACCACCACCAAAAACCAACTGAAAATTTAATAAGAAGGCAAGTCACAGACCACCCAGTCAAAAAAGACTGCAAAGGCCTTTTTCTCCCTTGAAATTGATGTACTTAAAAGAAGTTTCTATTTTTATTAAATAAACTTTCACAATTGAAAAGTTTCCACTCAATTACATTTTATAGGACTAGTCTCTATAGAAATGCAATTAAGAATTTTATATATTTGTCTGTGCTTTTCTGTGGTTAATGTTTTAAAACACTTCATATAATTGTGTGAAACTTTTTTGTTCGGATTGATTTTATTTTATTCTATGTGTTTACTCCTCGTGAAAGCTGAGATAACATCACCATAACTCTAGTGTATTACTATCAGTTATATTTTGGTCGTCATTGATTTTCTCAGTTTCCCTGCTTGTCCCCATGTCACATTTAATGAGAAGATTGCGAGACTCAATAAACTGTTGAATCTCTTGTAACTCCGACATAATTGCTGCTGGCTAAATAAAGAGAACTCTGCTGGATTCGACTCACATTCCAAGTGTTTCTCCTGTTGTGAGGTGAGAGCTGTAATATTGGAAAGCAAAGGCTCGATCAGTGCATACTTGTGATAATGAGTTGTAATTCTTCTCTCAGCGGGGATCTCTCTTTACTGTTTGGATCATTATTTTCCTCATAAGCGTTTGCATTATGTTTCTCTCGCTATAACTGCTCTCGGTTCTAGATGTCGAGTGACAATTTTTTCTGTAGTTACATCAATAGAAGGATGACTTTAAGTGTTTTCATATCATTACTGATATATTACTGAAGGATAAATAGTCCTTTACAATTTACAAGTGCATATTTAAAGCTAATTTTTAAATTATTGTCTTTATATTTGCAGAAATTTAGCAAATATATTTTTTTGTTTTCCTGCTTTCGTAGTCCATATACAACTAATTAGATAGACTTACAATCGGGTTATGCTCTTTTATCAATGCAAAAAAAAAAACTTAATTTAGGGCAACACTTCTACCTCATCATTTCCTTTGTCTTTGAGAACTTGGTTTTATGATTTCCTTTATTTCAGGATTTGACATTTTTTGCTTTTCATACTTTGTACATAACTTAGTTTTGAAATACCTAATGTGTTTTTGTACTTAAGTCTTATATATATATTAATTTTCTGCTCTGAGATGCAGCGCTTAGTCACATTGGCTCTCCAGGGTGCTTAGCTATTTCCTTTTTCATCTCCTTTCTGTCTAAACTTCCTACAGCCCAACCCTCATCTCTCCAGCATTCTAGTAATGTAGCTGTCCAGTATCCAGTATATACTATCTATCAGTAAAGGTCCTCCTGTTATTGGTTCCTGTGTTCCTCTTGTGATGAAGTATTTTGGTTTGCCAATGGATATTGGTTCTTGTAACTTTACCATTATAGTTTTTAAGGTGAAGAATGAATAGTTTCTCCACCCATTTCTGTCTGAATCAGCCATAGTTTCATCTCCCCATTTAATTCCCTTATATTCCAAGGCTTTTGAAAGTTGAATCAAGGAGACACATTTATATTCATATAGAAATGCAGAAGCAATCCTAGGTGGTTTGTGTGTTTTTGCTTTGATCTATGTTTCACTGATTCTAGCTCCCCTTCTCTAACACTTACATGTGTTCCTAAAAGGTTAAACTTGTGAAAGACACACTTTAGCCTTTCTTTTCAGTCTATCTGCAGTTGATCTGATTAATAGTAGGTAGTTCTAAATTTAAAAGTTAGCAGAAAAATACTGTTTGTTAAAGGAACAAACAGTAATGAAATCATGACTATGCAGTAATCTCAAATTATGTCTGATGTTAAAGTCACATAAAATGCCTCATATTTACCAAACCTTTAGGAAGCAAAAAAAAGGTAACAAACCTGCTCCCTCTCTCTGTTTTAGCGCTTTGCCTGAACCCCTCTCACCTCACAGCAAAGGTGAACCGTATATGCCTGTGAAAAAGGACATTGGAAATGACATTATTGTCAGGGTGTAATTGTAAAAGAAATAGAGTACTGTAATTTTAGTTTCCTTCTCTGCCTAGGATAGCCTGTCCATTCAACCTCCTCCCCCTGGGTTCAGCCATATCCGGAGTCTGGATATGATGGAGGTTTCCTCTCATTTTATTCCTACCTATTCATACCTAAAAAAAAATTTGATTTTAAATGGAAAAGAATTAATATTTTAACATGTGGGTAAGCAACACACTTTTAAAAATGCACCATTTTGCACCAACTCATCTAACCATGTTAGATGAGTTAGGTTACACTAATTGGTAAATAGAAAAAGTACTAAAGTACTATGAAGTGACTTTTCACACATCAAAATAAAATGGAACTGATGTTAAATAGATTCAAAACAACCTCTAAAGTTATATACTATTTTGACACTATGTTGAAATCAATTTTCTTTTTTTCATTCTCAGAGTTTCAAGCTAAGCATCTGAAAATCGCATAACAGTGATGTAAACCTGTCTCTTTTAACTCAGAATATTTCCTCACCACTGACACATTTCCTGTTTTTAGATTTTGCTTCTATGAAGGTGAGCTACAACTAAATTTGTGACAGAGAGCAGCTATGCAGGGTCTAGACGTGCAAGTAGGGAAAAAGAGGATCAAAGTGAAAATGTTGACTCAGTTCATGTGACACCCGGGGATGGTTTGAGCAAGCATGCCAAACGGTTGCGAAATCACAAAGCCCAGAGAGAGCTAAACCTTTATGTGAACTACTTTAACTCAGAAACATCAATGCAGCTCATCTCAGCACAATACTGCATTTTCGGAAAAATATTCTAAACAAAGAGAACAAGCAGACTGGAGAGTGAAGGAGTTATTTTTAGACTCTGATAGCAATTTAAAGGAGCAGCAAAGAAAGCCGAGTGCAATAAGAAAACTTAATGTGGATGGTAATCGGACAGAATATTCCGATATTGATAAGACTGAAGGTATTTTAGACCAACTCTACATACTATTTATAAAGGTTGATGAAACTTGGACCTTGAGCTACAAGTGATAAGTATTACTCTCTGTACTGATGTGCACTGCAGGGATCTTCTGACCTTAAAAACTTCTGATCCCTGTAGTTATATTAATTTTAGAAGCACTTTTAGGGAAAGAACTGCAAATGTCAAATGCAGACAGGGATACAAAACTAAAATAATATAACTGGATTTACTCTCATTCTAATAAGAGCACATCTAAATGTAATTCCATTGTGGTTGTCTCATGATGTTTTTGTGGGAGGATTTTAATCACTAAAAACATGTCCTAACCAGAACAAAGCTTTAAAGAAAAATGTTATTAGAATAGCTTTAATGGAAGGTCTTGCCTTGTATTTTGAATTTTTATATATTTTTTTAGCATTTTTTAAGTGTTATTTGGTCAAAGATGACTTTGTGGTTTTCTGTTTTTGAGCCGTTTTGGGGAAAAAAGCTGTCAACACTACTAAACACCACACAAACACCACACAAACTCAGTAATGAAAAAAAAATGTTATTTTTTTAATTATTTCTTTCACATTAACTCTTTTTTAATTAACATGCATGTCAAATACTCAATTATAGTCCACCCTAATAACAATAAATTGTAATGACTCTGAGGGAACAAAGAATAGACTTACATTATTTAAAAGAGAAGGTTTATAAATGTCGAAAGCAACTAATAATTTTCAAATGCTGTAAAATACAGTTTAATCAAATGCAGTTTCTAAGAAGTTGGGAAATTTGAAAGACATTTTTAAGAGATTCATGAAACCCCTGAAAAGCCTTAGATTTACAAACCAACATTGTGCTTGGATTCCCTAATAGGTGTGATGCTCAGCTAAGTGTTTACAGCCAGCATCACATTGGTCTTGCTTGCAAAATGTATGAAAGCTTTCCATTTGCGGTGGTTGTAAAAAGCCATTTTCTGCATTGATGAGGTTTTGTTTGGGAGCCGTCTCTGAAATTGATTTGCCTGCTGTCTCTGCTTCTCAGCTTCAGTGTGTCAGCGGGTTTTGCCACCTCAGCAAGAGATAAAAGGCGTGCATTCATTTTAGTTAGATTAGATTTGGGTCTAATGTGAAAATGTTCTAGTTTGAAATGTTTTGGATGTTTTTAAGGGCGTGGGTAATTTGTGTACTAACGGATGTTTAGCTTAGGCACTGGTCTGCACTGTCTTTCCACATGTAACAGGTTAAGTACAAATGCTTCAATAAAGCAATGAGCTACAGTAATATTTGAAAATATTACAAATGATGGTATATATTTTTTGTACAAGTATGAATTGTACATGTAGAAGAACACCAAAAAACCTTTTTTCAATCTTTTTTTCACAGGCTTTCATCAAGACATTTCACACATCAGTTAGAAATGTATTCCTGAATTGCTTTTTGTTTTTTCTTATCTGTAAAACTGAATTATTTGAAATGATAAAAAAGTTAAAAAGAAGAAAAAGAATCCCTCTCTTGTTATTAACGTAAAGTAAGACCATCTCTACATTATAACAAATACTTCTCAATATAGACATGTTCCTCTTTTGGGCCATTTTATTTATAATCAAATCATCTATTTGAAGAAACATCAATTATTGAAAAATTTGGTGCGTGAAGGAAGCCATTTATGTTATGAGAGAAAAACCAATCTTAAACAGAAGGGGTGGACTCAGGTTTCAGCTCTCAAAAATATGTAAAGTAGTGATAGAGTTGATTTGTTCCTGCCTTCATCTCAATCCTCATCGCCATGCAGGGGTCAAAACATCTCGTCTGGTCAGCAGGCCAACAACGACCCTAATAACTCCCCTTTTCAGAAGCATGGGCCTGTATCGGTTCTGCAGGCCAACAACAACCTCAACTACTCCCCATTACTAAGGGTTGGACCTGTATTTTCAGTTCATTTTGCATGTTTTCCAAGCCATAACAAGGCTTTTGTTTGGGCCACTCTAGAAGCCGGGAACTCAACGCTCATCCAGACATTTTGAATTGAAAGAGCTTTCTGGATGGAAAGCAAAACGTCTTCAAACTTGAAAAACAAAGTCCAGTGGTTTGTTTTTTAACTTTTTGGAAAAAAAGTATTGAAAAAGTTAATAAAAAGGATAAGATTTCTAAAACCTCCCACCCCATGTTTTGTCTATTCCAGTTATTCCTACTCAGATCACAGCAAGTCTGGCTTTTATCATCAAGAGTTCATAGGTGACTATGTAGTCTTTGATCAATTCATTTTCTGTTTCCACAGGGTCAATGTGAGCTGGGGTTTATCTCAATGGATGAGAGGCTGGGTACATAGCAGGCAGTCCACCAGTCCATCACATCCAACAACATGATACCCAACTTTGTATGCACACATACCTTCGCACATACCCAAAGGCAATAAGAGGTTTTGCGTTTGTCCCTTTGTGCCAGCTCATAGGTACAAGTGACTTCTGATCACCTTTGTGAGACTACTAATTTAGATATCATGAATACACGTTAGATACAACTTTGCAGCATGACAAGCACAAATCACAAATCTGGAAATTGATTACTATGAATCGCAAATGTATGACTAAGAACCACAAATCTAGTAGTACAAATTATAAATTTATGAGTAACAAATTTAAGAGTAAGAATCAGAAATTTATGAATATGAAACACATCTTCTGTGATGGACTAGCGATCTGTCCAGGGTGTACTCCGCCTCTCACCCCTAGACAGCTGGAGATAGGCACCAGCACCCCTCGCGATCCCACTTGGGATTAAGCATGCCAGAAAATAGATTGATGGATGGATGGAAATACATCTTTCACCCACTTACTAATAGGAAGAAGGAATCACAACATCTTGAGTTCAAATCATAAAAAAATGTTATGAATTTGTTACAATTACCTGTATCTATGAGTTTGCCACAAGGGACAAACACCAATCTAATCAGATCTATTTATAATATTGACCTTCATTAACAAAGTCAGACATTTACTCATATGTTTTTATTGACAGCTGTCTTACACCATAGATCAGGCCCGACCCTAGAAGTAGGAAAAGGAACCTTGTAATTTGGAGGGTAGGTGATAAGATAGCTGCTTCTTCTCTGCATCCAAAAGTGTTTGTTGTGTGGATTTGAGCATCTAATTAGGATACCCCCTGGGTTCATCCCTTTGCAGATGTTCTAGGCACAGACCCTTGGGAGATCCTACAGATATAATTAGCCCATCTGGCCTGGAAACACCTCGGGATCTTCCATAATGAGCTATAGGATGTGACTTGGTAGAGGGTGTCTGGTGTTCAGTTCTTAACCAGATGGAGTCTGTCCATACCTTGGTCAATTGAACACCAAGTGTGAGTGAAAGGTGAAATGAAAGGTCCCAAGTGAAACTTGAACACAACCTTTTTGGCACAAGGCAATGAATGCTGATCAAAGGGGTTGCAGGTTCCGTAAATCTATGATTCGTTTTTTTAGAGGCTAATAGTTATTTGGCAAGAAATACTTCAAAACTATATANGCTAATAGTTATTTGGCAAGAAATACTTCAAAACTATATATCTTAGGTGTGTTCAGAATAGGTTTTGTACTTTTTAAACTTTGTCTGACGTGTGGTTTTTGGACATACTGTGGAGTGTACAGTGTGAGTAGTTGGATTGTGCAATGTAATAACATACATCATAAACTATGAACTTTTAAACACTGCGGTTATGAAACTGTCAGGTCTAAGCACCTAAAACATCATACATACAGGGACCACTGATTTCAATAAATAGCGAGGAGAACGCTGGGACCGCAGAGTGGGTTGGAGATTTGTAAACTTTGCAGTCTCTTCTTACTCTCCTCGCGAGTAAAGCTACGTAAACAAATTGTCTCTGTGCCTTCTTTCTTTGCTTTTCTGTATGGATGTATGTATGATGTTTTAGGTGCTTAGACCTGACAGAAACTTAAGCGTAAATTCAAACTGGAAGACTCTTATTAGCTTCACCTGAACCACCTACGATGTCTTTTGTTCAGGTCCTGCCAATCAACTCGGGGGATGCACATTCTCTGAAGCCAATCAATATTCAAGATCCCCCTTCATTTAGCTCCTGGCCTAGCTTGAACTTTCACCCACCTTCAACCAATGTCCTCCCTCATTCACAGATTATTTTCAGTCCCAATAACCCTCAGGCTTATTCAACCACCAGTGTCCGGGCCCCTAGGAAAGACTACTCTAATCGTCCCCAAGTTCACCACCAATCACATCGTGAAGTTTGCGGACGACACCACGGTGGTGGGCCTCATCAGACACGACAAGAACTACAGAGAGGAGGTGGAGCAGCTGATTGGCTGGTGCAAAGAAAACAGCCATATCCTGAATGTGGAGAAGATAAAGGAGATCATCGTCGACTTCAGGAAGAACCGGCCTAACCACGCTCCACTGCTCATCAACAGCTCCTCTGTAGAGGTGGTCAGCAGCACCAAATTCTTGCGGAAGCACATCACAGACAACCTCACCTGGAATGTAAATACCACCTCACTGGTCGAAAGGGCACAGAAGGAGAGCCCACCTGCCCCCATCCATCCTCACCACCTTCTATAGAAGCACCATAGAGAGCATTCTTAGCAGCTGTCTCGCAGTGTGGTGTGGAGGCTGCAGCGCCTCAGACTGGAAGAGCATAAAAAGACGGATGAGAACAGCAGAGAGGATCATCGGGGCTCCTCTTCCCTCCATGAAAGACATTTCATCCCAGCGCTGCGTGTCCCGAGCCCGTAATATCATCAGCACCCCCTCACACCCCCACCACGGACTGTTCTCCCTGCTGCCCTCTGGGAAGAGACTTTACAACATCCGCTGTAGGACCAGCAGGTTCTGTAACAGGTTTTTCCCCATTACCATTAGACTGCTGAACTGTTGACAAAAAAAAAAAAAAAACAACACAAAATCAAGTAACAAATCAAGACACTTACATCACACTAACATCGTACCAAACAGATTTTAACTCAAAAAAATTTTTCTACTGCATATTTGCACTTTATGTATATGTTTGTATTTGCACTGCTCTGAACTTCTACATCAATGCTTTTGGCCCAGTTTTTTTCACCCACACTGTTAACATTTAATCACTGCTGCACTTTATGAAATGGAAATGTTCATTTCACTGCTAAGCTGCTGCTCATTCACTGTATGAAAACTGTATGATACAATATTTCGTTTTGTTTACATTCTGTGTATACAAAATGACAACAAAGTTATCTAAGTCTAATCCTTTTCTAAGTTCCAAGCAAATGCTGATTCACAACATTAAAGTTGGACCTAAGTCCCAAAGAACTTATTGTATTTATGTCTTTATCTGCTTCTGTCTCCTTCAACCCCAGTCGGCCTCGGTAGATGGCCTCTCACATTTAGGATGGTTTTGCTGGAGGTTTCTTCCTGTTAAAAGGGAGTTTTCCCCTCCATTGTTGCTGCATGCATGCTCGATTTGAGGGATTGCGGGGAGTCAACAAGTTCTTGCATTAGGCTGGTTTTCCTTAGCTAGATATGTTTTGAAGAATATGATTGTGTTACCTGTAAGAATAACTTTAATAATTTTCAAATTGTTGCTTTTCTCTGTGTGAATCTTTCAAGGTGAATAAATTCATTAATTAGGTAATTAATTTAAAACGATGTTGTGAAGATGGAATCTTTATTTTACATGGTTTTATAAAAACATTAAAAAAATCTGGGTCATCTTTGAAGAGTAAATACAAAATTAAAACATTTTGATAAAATCTTTTTAATGTAGGAGACACAGAGGAAATAAGTAAAAATGATCAAACCTTCTGCAATATGACTGATGACTTTTCCAGGAGTCTGGACTCATGCTGCAGTACAGCATTTTGTATTAAACTGCACGGCACGTGGCAGGCCCAGCAGTGCAGCGTGGCCTGTCATTGGAGACAGATTCCACACAACATAATGAAGTCTAAATGTAATGAGCAGATGAGAGTGAACATTTTTTAAATGGAACCAACATGCATAATTAACACTTGATGGTTTGAAATCTATTTTGTTGCCTCAGTGAAATTAGCCAACTTTAAAAGAAACAACTTTTTTTTTTAAATCTTCTTTTAGCTTTTTTTTTTATATATATAGAAAGGCTTTGCATAAGCATCAGTTCTATCGGTGTAAACTTTTATAAGGGCACCATTTTATTTTCAATCTTCAACCAATATTGACTTACACGCCACTGATTTGCTATGTCTTAACATTTTCATGGTTCTACTCAAAATTAATCTAAAACATGAACAAAATATGTTGATATCGACCACAATGATAAATGACTGAACAGTTAAGTCATATATGACACCAATGCTTGTTTGTAAAACAATTATTCTTCATTTTACAAAATTATACTCGGACACAGAAATGTCACAGTCACTGCAAACCCTCATCACAGAATGATCGCAGAGTGGAAAACAGAAGCCGCCTTTGGTATTTTTCTACATATATTAGTGGTGTGGACCAGGATTGCCTATTCCTATTAGTTCCATTCATTACCCACTGGAAGGAGGCCTAATGTATCTTCTCCCCTGCTACCGTCATAAGCCACAGATTGGTTCTAGGTGGTTGATGGACTGCAGCCTGCTGCAGAGGAAACATATTCAGCTTCTTCACAACTTTACTCGGGGTCATTTCATCAAAGGAGGGGCCTTCTGATTAACTTTCTCTCAGCCTCATTGCTCTGGGTTCCTAGCAGATAGTTTTCAAGGGGTTCTACTGTCCCCTGATTTTGTTCATTAACATTTCTCTGCTTGATGAGACGTTCAATGAAATTCCCAAAAAAATAAATAAAAAATTGTTTATTCATTATGAAGTTATTTCTTTAAAAAAGTTGGTTTTCCAAAATGCAAAGCTAAAATCAAAAGTAGAGACTGTGTAACATTTATGCACAATGAAGTTTAACTTTTTTTTATTAATATTTTGTGTCAGGATCTGAACTTCCAAGGTGCAATGTTAGCTTTGTTGAACTCCAATTACGTGCTAAGGAAGAGATGTAATAAGGTGCAAGGTTTGAAAGAGCTAAGCCTAATTAGAAATTGGTGACCTAGTAAAAAAGTATGGGGCTAAGGCTGCAGCAATAGGAGGCGCTTTGCAAAAATAATTCACGGCACTTAAAGTGTAATTCGACAAAAAATAAACTGTTTTACGGATAAACTGAGGGCTATTTTGCTGTTACTGTCCACTGTTTTACACTTGGCGAGCCATTTAGTTCTGCAATATCAGTGTTAAAACCATCTCAGTGCTTCCGTATGGGGTGGAATAGTGGCTATTCCCACTGAATTTTCCTAGAGTACATGCTGGTATGGCTTTTTTATCATAGCCCCAGGTTCCAGTATAAATGTGGCTAATTCACTTGCCATTTCAGCTCACTTGCTTGCTTCTGTAGCGAGATGTGTCATCTTGTCTGTCTTGGCTCGGCTTTGGGCATCAATGACCCTTAAGTCCAGCAGCCTGAACTGATGAGGCTCTGGCCCACTGGGCTTCACTGAGCCACCCTCAGTGTGGAGTGAGGTGAAAACTCCTTCACATCTAAAGTAATATCTGTGGTGTAACTACCAGCATCCCTCTGCTCACTCTGAGACAGCTTGAGCATCTGACCAGGATGCTCCCTAGGCTTTTGCCTTTAGAAATGTTCTGGGGTCTCCAGGGAAGGAACAAAACCTGCTACTGGGACTATATATCTCATCTGACCTGGGACATTCCTTGGATCTTCATGAATGAGCTGAAGAATCCAACTCAGGAGAGGGATGCTTCCCTCCTGGACCTATCACCCCCAGTAAAAAATAAATGAATGGATGAAATAGCTGTTTAAATCTTCTTTTCTGCGTAACTCATAAATCAAAATATAAAAACACATACATTGCAATTTGAGGTTGTCCCAAGGTTTAAGTGTGAGCAATGCACTGATGAACTATAAGAACTACTACAGTTAGAATGTTGATTTTTTTTTAAAATAGTACTATGTGCTTTTTGCACAAAGTTTTGGCTTTAGATAAAATTGGGCATTTAAAGTCTGTGGCTGCTCATAGAATCGAGGTGTTTTTATCAACCTTTTATGGACATTTTTGAAGCATCCCTTTAGAAGAGAAACATTTCTTAAAAAGTCTTTGCACTCTCTTGAGGTTTTTCTTTAGACTTTTTAAATCACATTAAATGCATTAAAGAGATGGAACCACATTTTTTAAATAATATCTTACACAGCAAATGACTGATCAGCATTGGAGTTACACTGCTCCTTCTATGTCTCTGGATGGCATGAACCATCAATAAAGATAGCTGACACAGGGCCAGCTGAAGGCATATGCAAACTAAGCAGCTGCTTAGGTGCCCAAAGGCAACTTGGGGCCCCCAAGGAGAAAATTATTATTATTACTATTTTTACATGTGTGACAATTCTTATACCTTTATAGCAATAAACACAAACAATTTCGTAAAAAAATTATTATATATATTTTGCATTATATCTTTGATAATGGGAAACATGGTGGCCTTAGGTCTTTCTGCATGGAGTTTGCATGTTCTCCTCCAGCATGGGTAGGTTCTCTCTGGGTACTCAGACTTCCTCCCACTGTCCAAAAACCTTGCTGTTAGGTTAATTGGTATCTCTAAATTTTCCTTGGGTGTGAGTGTATGTGTTCATGGTTGTGTGTCTTTGTGTTTCTCTGTGTTGCCCTTGACAGACTGGTTACATGTCCAGGGTGTATCCTGCCTCTCGCCCATAGACTGCCAGAGATATGCACTGGCCCCGACACTGACAGAATAGGTGGGAGAAGATGGATGGATGAATCTTTAATCATGAAGAAGCAATTAATAATAATAAAATAATTAAGTTAATTTGTTGGTAAAGGTAGTTTTTCATATTTCTAAAGCCGATTAACAACCACAACTGCCTTAATGTGCTGTCAGGTAAAGTTAAAATTGTATATAAACAACATAGAAGTTCACAAATAAAACAAATAAAAAAATTATGAAAGAAAAACACAAACTCAAAAAACAGAGAGAGCCTCATGCTGTGGTAAAATTCAGAGAATAAAAATGAATAAAGTAAAGCTTTTGCATAACATTTACCTGAATTAACGGACGAAATATTCAACTTAAAATTTGTTTTTCTTTGAAACATTTTTACTTACCGTCGGGTAACTTTATATTGAAATAATTCAGGTATATGTTTTATATTTTGTTGTTTATTTTATTTTAAATGTCTATTTTGTGCAACTGCAATTATTTTTCTTATTTTTTGATTCTATATTATTTGATGTTTTTCTTTCACCACAGATTTCTTTTTTTTTGCACATTACCTATTTTTTTAAACCAAGCATTATATACCAAATGACTCTTTTGCTATAGTAACATGCTGGTTTATTTTATTACTATTTGGAAATACTGGATGATGTGGGATAATGTAAACAGTTTATTGTAAATGTTGGAATGTGACTGTTGACTGGAGAAAACTTTTATTGTAAAGTTTTATTGCAAAAATAAAGAGGCGACAAATTTTAAAATCAGCTCTGGCTTCATCAGTGCTTGGGTTGGCCCTATGATCAATGCTAACATGCTAACACTACTTCCTGTTTACTAGAGTGAAGCATAACATCAACGAATGACGACATTAGGCTTTGCATCGCCTCCTCAATTTGCTCCAATAGAGGAAAACTGTTCCACTGTTTAAAAGTCTGCCAATATCTGCCTACATCTACATGGAAGCACTACTGTGTGCAACAAATATGTATGAATGAAAATTAAATGAAAAACTTTTCTTATCCTGTAACACTTTCAAAATCTTGCACATGGATGTACTAAACTTTTTTGCCCTGGTCTACCACCAGATAAAGTTGAGCAAATATGATATAAATAAGAAATCTTTCAATAAGAAGCATGTATCATTTCAGTGATTTGCTGGATTTAACTTTTTCAGTTTAGATGAAGCACAGCATGCTTAACCTAAATTAGTCTCTTGGTTCTTATCTCAGCAGGAGCATTTCTTTTTGGAGGCCATGTGTTCTATCCAAGCATATGTTTATAAAAAAAAAAAAAAAAAAGCATGACAGGTTTAAGGTTGAATCTAAATTATCTGTAGAAAAACTGTGAGTTTCCTTTTTCAGAATAATAACTCACTGTTCATTCAGGATGTTACCCAACTCTTAACAAAAACAATTAGAAAAGAATATGGGTTCTTCTGTTCAATCAACAAATCTGATAATAGACATAGATGACTGCACATTTCCCTGTGTACAAACCTTAAAAGTATGCATGTGTACCTCTTGCAATGCTGGGGTTTCAATTTTTATATCCTACTATTTGTACTAAAATGTCTTTACCGAGGGTCAAATCCATAGTTAAACGNAGACAGTCGAACCGAACGATTCTGACGGTTTTCATAAATCGTCCCATCCCTAATAGATTTATATCACCAATTTACAACACATGTCATCGACTCATTGACTCGAATGCAATCCCTCACACTAAGCATGCTTGTAGCGACAGTGGAGAGGAAAAACTCCTTTTTAACAGGAAGAAACCTCCAGCAGAACCAGGCTCAGTGTGAGCGGCCATCTACCGAGGCTGACTGGGGTTCAAGGAGGCAGAAGCAGAGATACAAAAAGCACCTGTAAAAGGCAGCTGGGTCCAGGAAACACACAGCCAGGCAGACGAACTCTAAGCCAACTCCCATGTCAGAGGATGAAGAAAGCACATCCAGCAGATAACAGTCAGAGAAACAGGACTACACTGAAAAACAGGCCGATCTCCAACCTCTATAAACAAAGGTGTTGATTGCAGCAGCACAGCTGATAGTTCTCTCCAGGATGGTGTCACAGCCAAACAAGAACAGACGAGGCAAAGCTGCTATGATGAAAAGCAGAGAGAGCATAATGCTAGATGACTGTACATTTTCATTTATAAACCTTAAAAGTATACATCTGTACATCTTACAATGCTGGGGTTTCAATTTTTATATCCTACTATTTGTACTAAAATGTCTTTACCGAGGGTCAAATCCATAGTTAAACGCACCAAAGTGACTTTTCAATTGATTCTGAAGTTTTTAAAGATAATTTATCCCATTAACACGATAAGCCTTGGTTTATTTCATCAGGATTTTTCTTGCTAGGCCAAGACAAAGTGATATACTGTATATTTGGGAAGTGAAAAGAAAAGAATGGAGGGTTTAATAAAAAGCTAAAATCATTTATGACAAAAAAAACTTCTGTCAGAGATTTCATTTGGCCCATTTCATACATTGCTATCTCTAAAGTACAATTACTTGCATTCTCAAAATGGATACAGACATTTTTGTTTGTGAACATTTTAATTGTGAACAGAAGTGAATAAATACCCCAGATACGTCAGGAAGGACTTTCTGAAGAAGCTCAAATCATGGTTAGGAGGCGAATCATATCAGGCTTTGAACATCTCTCACATCATTTTCCTTCCATTTTACAGTTAAGTGTTTCTTCATGTTAGTGTATAACAGAGCATAATCCCCCCAAAAATACATTGCCATGCAAAGCTATTCTGCCCCCTTGAACTTTTCTACCTTTTTCCACATTTCAGACTTCAAACATAAAGTTAGAAAAATGTAATTGTTTGTGAAGAATAAATAAGTAGGACACAATCATGAAGTGGAACGAAATTTATTGGACATTTATCAGCAGTCTATCCAGAGTGATCATATGCCTCTTAGCTGCGTCTCTGAGCAGTCTTGTCCTTCTTTGAGCTTAAAATTTAGAGGGACGACCGGGTCTTTGTAGACGTCTGATACTCCTTCCATCTAGGGATCTAGCAGAAGTGGTGGCCTAGTGGTCAGGGTATTGTAATTGGAATCTAGAGTGTCTGAGTTCAAGCCCCACTCTCACAGATTGTCACTCTGGGTTTCTAAACAAATCCCTTAACCCCACACTGCTGCACAATGGCAGCCCACTACTCCCCAAGGGGATGGGTTAAATGCAGAGATAATTTCATTTGTTCATTCTCTGTACTTATGACAGTTTAATGAAGATAAATGCTGGAAAATCTGAAAAACAAAAAAAGGTTTCAATATTATCGCTTGCACAGTGCTCCTTGGGATGTTCAAAGCTTGGCAATAATTTTTGCATCCTAATCCGGCTTAAACTTTTCCACAAAAGTATTTTGGACCTGCCTGGTGTGTTTCTTGGTCTTTATGATGCTCTATGCTCCAGGTGCATTATACTGAGACCCGATTACACACAGGTAGATTCTATTTATCATCATCAGTCATTCATATCAACAATGGATAATAAAAAGATCCTCGCTGAACTTCTGGAGAGAGTTTGCTGCGCTGAAAATAAAGGGGCTGTTTAATTTATCAATTAAATATCTCTTATTTCATAACATACAAAAGAAACTTAGCAGTTCTGACAAAGAAATTAAACTTGATTAAGGAATTTAGTGGTACACTGAAAGAAATCTTTGTAGATCAGACTTGCTTTGTTGACCGGCCTGCATTTACGATCCTCCAAAATATTGGTTAGCTTTTTTTTTTTTTTTCCAGTGCTTCACAGATTTCTGACATTAACTTAGAAGTCTGTCACCATCCTTTAACACATTAATGGAAATGCTAGCAAGAGGAAATCTATTTTTAAAGGAGTATTTCTACAGCATTTTCCCAAGTAAAAGGCATTTTCCCAGAAGGAACACCATATTTTCCCACGGCTGTCCAGCTTTTGGTCAGTCATCTGTCAGCATAGATCCTCTTGTAACAGCGTAATGCATAACCAGAAACATTGAAACCTTCTCTTGGGCAGTGGGTGCTGTAGAGGTGGGTTGTGTTTCTTCAGGGTATCACTATTCTCCTGACAGCCACCGGTGTTGGCTTTAATTGGAACAAGCACAACATAATGGAGCGTGTCGAATGGCTTCCAGTGAGCCTGAGAGGTGGTATGGCTTCCAAGTTTCTCCATGGTTGGAAGGTTCGACAAGGAGAGAGAAATGGAGGCTGGAGGAGAAGAGAAATGTGAAGATTGAAAGCCAAAAGGGAATATCCTTTAATTTACTTCCTTCATATCATAAAAGCACATGTATGCCCCAAAAAAGACTTTTAAAGGTTTAACAACCTGCAGAAACAACTTTTTTTGTCATCTTACAGAAAGAATGTCACCTTTCTCAAACAGATGACTAAAGAAGACATGCACACACTGTGTAGAAGTTTAGCTCCATGGCTTTTATTATGTCAAGAGAAAATTATAAAAATATACCATGTCAGCAAACCATGTGCCAGCCAAGCCTAAATTAACACATAATATTATTCTGTGGGTTCCTCAATCAGGCAGGCATGGAGAGAATTACCTGAGAAAAAGACCTGAGGCTAATGACTGATCTACAGGAGCTGCATTGATCCAGAGCTCAGGTGAAACAATAGCTATTAGTCATGAACCTCAATCTGACCTTAATGGAAAAGAGGCAGAAAATCTAGCATGACAAACACTGTGTACAGTTTGTGATAGGAGATATGGGGTACGTTTCCGTTGGCCTTTTCTTACGAAGTATTGCATTAGAAAAGCTTGATGAAAACAGCAAAATAAAAATAACTCCCTCAAATTCTCAAAGTTTTTACCCTCACTTGAGGTGAAAAGAGTTTATGCACAAAAGATGGAAATAATTTTTTTAATCAGCTCTGACGTAGGTAACTGCTATTAGTATCTTCGCAGATGTTCCTATTATGTGACTAAACATGGCTGGAAGCAACACCGCCGTTAGGAGCTGACATGTTAACATAAGAAAAATTTGCTGATAGCAATACTTTCACTCAAATGTTCCACCATTACTGATCTATGGTCTGTGCTAGATTGCAGCCTCTACTTTCTGTTTATTACAGCCATGCATGGCTATGTAATGTGGAAAGTGATTTATAACAATATTTAGCTTGTTATTTTGCTTTAAACAAGTGGAAAATATCAAATTTCCATTTCCTTTTTTTAAAACTTTTAAAGGTTGCATAAAATTTGCATTTGAGTTGGAATGAAACATGAATATGGCAAACAAAGAACAATGAGTTCTGGTCGGATGCTATAAATATTGAGCTTTTTTTCCCACTACATTAAAAACTTTATTTGTGGTGGAAACTTTCATGAACTAAAGTAAAATACGGCAATGGCAGCATAAGGTTTTGGGGTTTATTTCTGCAGGGAAATCAAAAATTTCAAAAGGCTTTAAGGGAGGTTGTTGGAATTGATGGAAAGGTGGATGGAACGAAATGTAGGGCAAGACTGGCAAAAAATGTCTGCATGCACTGAAGGTCAAGAGGAATTTATTTTTAATGAAGCAGAGGAAAACTGCTGGTTAACACCGTCTAATGACTTTTCTCCTTTGAATATTGCAGTTAATTAAAAGTAATTTGCACAACAGTAAATGGTAATGTTACTTGTATCATCTAGATGTGACTGCAAACATTTCATAATTGCTAAGGTAAAGGCTGAATGCAGAAAAGTAAAAAACAAAACAAAACATGATCTACAGGAAGAGGCTTAATTTAGCTGGTTAACAATTATGTAGGAATTTTTGCAAGAAAAAAGCTCATGTTTTCACACTAAAGCTCAATTAAATGTAGAGAGGTGGACTGGGAGTTTCACTACAAATAATCTTAGTTAACTTGGTTTCCTAGCAACCTTACAGGCAATTGTAGAACAGATATGAAGACACAAATATCTAAATCTTGCATCAATCTTTCCAATTAAAGATATGCAAATTACAAAGACCCTAAAACACCCACAGAGACACAGTTAATGCAAAACTGTTGTACCAGGCTATACCTCTAAATGATTTGCTTGCATTTTTTATACACAGTAGATTTTTCCTTTCTTCTTCCCTGTCCATTCACAAACAACAGAACAAAAACAGTTACAACATTTAAACACATGATTCAAGTCAGAGTGAACTGTGATCATTGGATTCCCTGGAAACGCATGAATGTACCCTACTTTAAAAAATTGCCTTCCATGAATTATGTCTACTTTTTTGTTTTATAAGTAAGAAAACTGAAGACATGTAGTGTGGTGGCTTGCACTTCATGGTTGTATTTAAATAATTTTAGAATCTAGGAATATGCTATAATCCCAATAACTAATAAATGTTTCAGATTCTTTCTGTCATGGTTGTATATGGAATATTTATAGTGGCAAGAAAAAAACTCACTAATACTTTCTGTTCTCCTTTCATGTTCAAATTTCAAGATTTGGGGTTTCCTTTAAATTCCAATATCACACAAAAATAATCTAATTAAAGTTGTACGGAAATCATATTTAAATGTCAAATCATTCTGGCTTAAACATGTATATAAATGTACTCTTTATCAGACATTTACAGATATTTTCCCAAAATTTAGAAAATTTGTATTTAAAAAAAAAAAATCCTGTTTTTTTTTTCTCTCATTATCTTATGCAGGCCAGTTAGTTATACGTCAGCCTGAACACCTAAATTTCGTAACAATCGTATATCAACGGTCCTCTGTCAAGCTAATTTTTTTGAGTCATAGCATCTTGATTCATATTTCGCCGCTAATATACGCAACGGTTGAAATAAGAATCATTTACTTTCCCATTAAGTTCCATCCCAGTGTTCACAGGGATGGACGTCTGTGTCTTCGGCAGACGTAGAGCTAACAGAACTGGCAGCGTTGGGGGCAAGGGCTTAAACATGTACGGCTGTATTCGGGAGAAACGATTGGAACAGCCATTTCAGGTAAAACTGTACATGAAACCAACCTACTCTTGTGTGAAAATATAGTAAAGCTATTTTTTGACTGATCTGAACTTATAAATGTTCACATATTGTAAACACTGTTACATTATTGTCATTTAACACATGGCATTACTGTAACCTGAATTAACAGCTTCCCCTGTAGGAAAGGTCTCCTTTCACTTTTTTTGTTTTTTTCTGTGCAGTAATGGAGCGGGGCAGCTGAGACAGAGAAATAAGTCACATCAACTGGCTGGGGAGCTGTAATGTTGGCGGATGTTCAGCATGCACTGATTGCTCTTACAGGGTGAGAGGAGAGATGCAAGATGTAGATCTGCAGACAGCCCTGCAGATTCAATGTGCCTACACTGGAAAAGCTTGCCGTAGTCAAGGCAAAATATTTCTGGAATTTCTTCATTATTTACAGGAACAAAGACCTTATCCACAAAGTTTGTAACTCTGATCTAATGAAGCACATTATATCACGTGACCTATCAACAACACAAACAACTGGGTACTTTTTCAATAAACTGCACTTTACCTCTTCAGTGTTGTATTTCATTAGTTTGCATTGCATACTTATTCTATTTGTATATTATTCATACAGTGAAAGACTAAGTACACACTCTATCTGTTTTTATTTTTCTGGAATGATGTTTCATAAAGTGCTTGAAAAGCATTCTTTAAAAAAATTTTTTTTTTTAGCCTTTTTAGAGCTATTTAAAGTCTGTTCCACAAAATGATAAAGTTCTAATACATCCAGTTTCCTTATATTATTATAAACAATAAAAAAATATTATACATTAAACATAATATTACATCTATGTAAATATGTTTACATAGTTTAAATTAGATTAAACAATATAAAACATTTTATAGCTGATTAAATTCAATTTCCGAGTTTCATTTAAACTTCAGATAGCATAAAAGTAATATAAATTATTTTAAAATTTACATCATAAAAAATACTTGCATAGTTATTTTGTCATGAATTTAGTTTGTTTTATTTTGCTTTAACTGAGGAACTAACACGGTTAGTTTTGGGGAGAAGTGACTTAACTAGTTACTTTTAAAAGCAAAATATACAACTATTTTTATGCCTTAGTTTTCGGACTAAGATAGATGCATACATGGTCATTTTTTTTTTTTATTGCTATAGACTTTAGCTGCTTTTAAAGGGGGAAAGGCCTCCGTACATGGGGCATGTGTGCTAACAACTGGGCCACCAATGCGCCATTTGTCGATACCCGAAAGCGGGCCGCTGTGACAACAGGGGAAAAAGATATCCCGGACATTTATCTGCTCACCTTGTGACCCATGGTTGAACACTACTATTCAAGATGCATTGTGGGAAATTTCGAGTACACTACTTTTTCATCCACTATACGTACGGACACTCAGACACTCATCTAAAGTGATGTAACCACTACATAGTGCACTATAGTGATTAGGGCGGATTTTTTGACAGACCATTAGTGATTTTCAGATACTGTGCATAGGGTGTTTGCTAAATGTGTGCACCCGTAATAGTAAACAACCTAAAATAGATATGCTGTGTGGAAGAACATTAAAATACTGACAAGGAAATAGTTGGAGGAACCTCCACAAACTTGTACATTTACATTTTGACTATGGGCAAGTAATAATTTACAAAAGTGTCAAAAGTATTTGCTCACGAGTCTTCACCCGCATATGAGCTCAAGTGACATCCAACACATAGAGGTTCAATATGATGGTGTCCACCTTTTTGCCTCCACAAAGAAATGTGTTAAATGTAAATATTTCTCTGAATTTTTATATAAACATATTGTATACTTAAATATATATATTGCACTGGTACAAGGAATTTTCATCCTCAGTTTGTTTTGCAGTTCATTTACTTTCCTATAAATTGTTGTGTCTCCTATTTTCCTTTTGTTCCAGTTAGACATATGTAAAAAAAAAAACAAAAAAAACAAAAAAACTTGTATTAATCTTTAAGGTGTACACTGCTAGAGGCCAAACCTAATGAAAATTATTTTTTTCCTACCCTGTTTTAAGCTGTAATTCCAAGGTTATGCACATTTTATAGTTACACATCTAAAAACAGAAGTAAAAGTAAATGGTTGGTCTGGTTTGCTGGTTGTTTTATGCTTAGTTAAGATTCTCTCTAAATCTTAAACATACATAAATCATCTTAAGTAAGGCCTGATTTAAGATTAGAAATAATAGATTAAAGGAAAGGATTTAACTATCGATTTTGATTCATGTGTTACTTGTGATGGTAATATCTGATGAGATGGATGCTGCGTTCTTGCATCAGCGGGGTAGTGATGAAAATAGCTGGCAAACAGAGGAATGAGCAAAGAAGGAATTCGTGCAGATGACTAAATCATGATCGCAGGAGGGCACAGGCAGCTTGCCAGAGCTGCTGCTGAAATGATCAGACTATGAAACTCTCTAAGCTATGCATCTTTTAACAGTCATTCTGCTTCGACAGATGGGATTGTGCACTGTAATACGCAGCTGTAAAAAAAAAAAAAAACACCCTGTGAAGCAGAGGTGAGGCGGAAACATTTAAAGGTGACCCCTAAATGTCAGTCTTCTTTATTGGCCTTTGATTTCTCAGCAGCAAGCCCTGTCTTTTACGCACAGGGGTCTCACAACTACAAATATATCTGCTTTACATAGTTATGAGAACACTAAGCTGGTGTCACTACTGACTGCCATTTAGTCTTAAAATCTTACACAACCCCTTTTCCTACAGAAGGTTCGTGATTTTAAAAAGTTGAGATTTCTTTTATATGGGTAAAAGGAATCCTGGGTTATTTGTGTGCTTTTAAGTGTGCTGTAAAGGCCTGGGAAAACTGATTAATATAAATCTAATGGGGAAGTTATGAAGAAAACTAACAAATATCTCCAGACCAGCTACTGGTAGTAATACAAAACCAAAGAAATCACCAACTAAGAACCATGTGCCCTATAATAGGTACGTTATATCAGATGTTCTCAGCTCGAATAAAAGGTCACAGCTTAAGTGAAAGCTGGAGGTGATCTGACTGTTTGTGCAGCTGGAAATGGAGTCTCTGAAAACTGTGCCATGCCACCACACTTTATTCTAAAAAGCCATATTCTTTCTAAAACTGTCCTAAAATTTTGTTTTGAGTCAGAGCAAGAACGACATATGAAACCTGCAAGGTGTTTTTTATTAAAAAACATAGCTCAACCAACAAACCCTGACTAATCTAGTGTCCTAATAGACTAGGACCTTTTATCTGGGAAAATTTGGATCCAGGAAATTGAAAATCAATCTGGGAAAATTGCGTCAAAACTTACAAGGGTTGTCAAAATGTCAAATGCAAAAAGGGAGCATCCCCCCTAATTGATGTGTTATGTACAGGACTAGCCACTTCCAGCCCTTGGCGACCTACAGATTACAACCAAGCAGGATCCATCCCACATACTAGGGCAGACATTCAGTACACCCCAACTCAAGGATCCAGGTAAAATTTCAAAAGAGTGAGCATGTTTACCTTGGGGAATCCTAAGGAGAGGTTCAGAGCTACAACAAAATCCCTTCACAAAAGCCCAACCATTATCTCTGCATCCAGGGTCCTCCACTGGGGCAAACCACATACATGCAACTCCACACAGGGGGCCAACACTACCTCCAACAGCACAACCAGCCCTACAAAACATCTGAAGGAAAGGAAAAAGAGCAATGCTGACCCTGAATCTGCCAGGAGGTTCAAATAGGCAAACAATGTGCTGTAAAAACTGGAGCAGCAGGAAAGGCATCAGAGCTTCTATGTTGTGAGACAGGTCAGAGATAAGTTACCTGTTTGTCAGTAAAAAGAACAACAACATGTGTTGATATTTATTAAAGATAGCTTCTTAATTTAAATAATTTTAGATAAATAAAACTTCTTATACAAATAATTTTTAGAAAAATAGAATAATATTTCTTCTCAACAGTCTTCAAACAACATTGAAGGTGCTGTTTACACCTGTTCATTGTCTATTCAGTGTTCTTGCTCCCTTGGTGGTGGGAACAGGCATTTAGCCTCTGTGGCTCCTGTTTGTAAAGCCGGTGAGGGTTACCTCTGGTGAGCTGCGTTGGGAATTACTCCGTGCATAGACCTCAACCCCCTTGGGACATTTCACAGCGAGTAACAGTCAGTTAAAACAGAGAGAGAAAGAAGAAAGAGGGAGAACGATGTCTAAGCAGTATGGATACAATGAATTCTGTGGCTCTTAGAAAACGATATTCCAGGCAGGCAAGCAAGCTTATCTTTCTGCTTGTTGCTTTCAGGGTGTGGGTGTTTGAAAGTGTGCAGAGTGAGTTGGGGTTAAGAAAGCAGGAAAGCATAAGAAAAATAGAGGGAAGTGAGAGTTTTTGGTTGCATCAGCTTCAGAGTGCAGCTCAGACACAGCATGATAATACAGCAATGAGCTGCAAATCAAAGGCATACTGATCGTAACAGATCTCCACTCATATTATATGATGTAGAACATCACTAGTCTGCTGTGAGACTGCACCAGAATAATTTTGAAACTCCAAGCAAGTTTAATATCTAGGACACCCAAAAAGCCAATTACCATAGCTTAAATCTGTGCAACTAGTTTTACTAAACAAAAATAAGCCATTTCATGGTTAATAGTAATTGACCAAAGCTTAATGTGGAATAAATTAGATTGTTACTGTTGGTGTTGCTGGTCTCATATCTTGAAGCATAAAGGAATATTTGCTAGCTGCCTCACAGCTCTGCTGCAGATGACCCTTTTTATCTGGGTCTGAGTAGTTTTTATAACTGTGGGAGTCGTTGCTCTGATGAGTCAGTGTTTCCTTTGTTCATTTTAACAGGCAGGCTATTGTTAATACAAGATGTATGGTAATATTAAGAAGAAATGTCTCACCTCTCTCAGACCCACACACACAAAGTCATTACACTCTAAACACAAGGCCTCCAGAGTGCCAGAGTGAAAGTACAGGAAGGTATAATGTCCTGCATATGAAAAAGTAAATTAACTCCCAGTGAAAATCTTTAATGCAGGGTTGCACATATGTAGGACTCTAACACATCACTGATGGTATAGGAACCATATGGCACAGCCTATTTCACAAAAATAATCATTACAGCCCTTAAAAGAGAAAATTCTTCAAGTTCAAATTGTTAGAAGCAGAAGCTGAATTACTAAAATCAATCTATACTGAGGCTATCCTCCAGCTTGAAAATTTAATCAGAAGATTTTAGTCTCTGTTTCTGTTTTGTTTTGATTCTATTGATTTGTTGATCTGAATTTAAATACAAGGTCAGTCCTCACTGTAAAGATAACACGATGAAGTTAAATTAACGCACCTGGAACATTTCTATAGGTTCGTTTTACGGCTCTATATAAAAAGTCTGATCCGGTTCCAGAAAACTGGTGATTTAACAAGTGATAGAACAAAAACATTTTCTATTAAAGACAGAAATTAAGCATATGAAAAATCACCTTATGAAAATCTTTACACAGGACTAAAGAAAAAGTAAGACAGTGGCCTGTATTAATACATCATATAACCTAATCACTTATTTATTGTCATGATAATGAAACCTTAGATAATCTTAGGGGATTATAATCCATCCATCTTCTCCTGCTCTTTCCATCATAGGGGGGGGGGGGGTTGTTATCTCTGACAGTTAAGCAGTCTGTTGCATGGCAACATAGAGACAGACAGCGACATGCTGTCATGCACACACACACTCACACCTAAGGACAATGTAGAGATGCCATTTAACATAAAATCATGTTTTTGGACTGTGGAAGGAAGCTGGAGTACCCGGAGAGAATCTACACATCCACGGAAAGAGCATGCAAACTCCATGCTGAAAGAATTGAACCAAAAACCTTCTTGCTGCAAGTCAATAATGCTACAAACTGCATCAACATGCAGCCTGAGACAATGATGAAAGGCACATTTTTCCTTACAGTTTGCTTTTTATGCTTAAGAAAAGTTCATAGTTTTATAAAAAAAAAGTAGGTGTGGTTCTTTTGTAACTGAACAAATACTTACTATTTCATTTGTATGAATCTTCTTATAAAAAATTAAATGGAAAATTACAATTAACATACAAAACAGTCATATTTGCCAACTTAAGCTCACACAATAGGTACAAATAAAACAGAGGGCCGTCAGGAAGCCAAACGAGCTGGAACAGGAGCCATAGAGATAGGTCCTTTGGAAAAAAAACCACCAAAACTTCCCATCACTAATGCACATGATTTAAAGACCCA
>NW_015150872.1:301658-315848 GCF_000732505.1 Cyprinodon variegatus | reverse complement strand
GTTTGTATATTTTTTAGCGTGCGCAGTGAAATAGCTCACGTTTTTATACACGCAAACCTTTGATAGATCCGGCCCTCAGTGTGTTATCTATTGAGGAAATAACATTAATGCTGATATTTGTTTTTCTCATAGCACAACATAAAATGTTGCAATCACTCTGTGTACTATAGAGTACTTGTTGTGAAAACCCTAAAGTCCAACATACCTGTTATATGCACTGATGCAAACAATAAATTTGTCGATGGACCTACAGGTGAGTAAGAACAGATTGGCTTGTTTTTCATAAACATTTAGATTGGGTGTCTGTTGACCTCTTAACTGATCAAATCCTCTCACTACCTTTCTTTATATATATTTAAACAATAATAAAGGCATGTGTTTCAATTTCTATTTCGTTTGAATACTTGTATATAAATGTGGTTTGTGAGTGTAGGCAGAGCATTCACATGTAACTCAAAAGGAAAGACAAAAGGTTTGTATTGAGACAGAAAGTTATGGTTTCTTTACCTTTGAAAGAATGATAATCTCCTCTAAAGATACTGTTTTTGTGTGGGTGGAAGTGTGTAGGTAGCACACACATTTCCATCAATGCATGGTTACGTCTTTTATTTCCCACTGCCAAACAAATGTTCACACGTTTATGTGCTTATTATTTGATTTCTATAGAAACGGGAGAGATCAGTTTCTGACTTGGTGTCAGTCTTCAGTTGGATCCATTTGTATTTTAAAGATACAACTATGACCAGTGACTAGATCAGGGCTGGACTGTAATAAAAAAAAAGCATTTTTTGGCAATAGTGGCCCACCATCACTTATATGATGTGTGGAGAGTCGCAGCATACCAGAGGATATATATATGTACATTTATGGAATACATATAGTCTCAGTGGAATAAGACCTTTTTTAAACAGTGATTTATAATACTGAATTCTTATCCTTTGCAAATATTCATTTGAATGCATCAGGTAGAAATGGGTTTCTTACCACTTAGCTGGGTTCCCAAAACTTGTGGAAATAGGCTTTGGCATATTATAATGGTACATTTATACCACAAATGCCATGTCTGAGCATTAGAAGTGGCATGTCTGAGCGTCCTGGGATCCCAGCATTTCAGCGGCTGACCCTGAAGTTCAGAAAGATACATTTTCAGAAAAGCACAGAAGTTTTCTGGGAGACAGACATCACATGCAAGCCGTGATTACTTCTACAAAGTTGTCAGCATATGGAAAATAAATAGATATAAAGGAGTTAAACTCCACAGTTTTTAAAAATGCAGGAGAATTAATTTGTTTACGAACAAAGAAATAGAGCAAGCTCTGATCATTGCTACTCCACTAAAACATTTCCTCCTGAACTGTGGTGAAACAGTTTAGAAATAACTACATTAACTTAAAATGTTTAAACCTGCCTGCGCAAAATACTCGATTTCATAAAAACTGTACTATGGACAAGAGCGGGAAATCCCTGACAGTCTGGCTGGCTTTAGAGAGCTTTCAGTGGGGATTCCCAGCTCTGTGGCCCACCAGTATGCTGGGGGCCTAGCTGTCCAACAAAGAACAGAATATTTTAATGGGATCATAACCCTGATGAACTGACAGTACAGATAAAGTTTAGTTTAAAACTATTTTTTTCCCAACTCATCAAAACAAATAAAGCTAATCTACTCTTTAGTTTGCAACGACAGAACAGAATTCCATAACAACTAGTGTTGAAGGGTCAAAGAATCTTGACCGGTGTTAGTCGCAGTGTCCAAGTTTTGACGTTTCAGCATTTTTAACGCCCAAAACATATTTGGTCTAAAATAGGTTTATTTTCATTGATAGCTGATTAACAAGGCTTTTGCTGAAGTGCAGGCATCAGAGTCAGCAGTGCTAAAGGAGAGAAACCTCTAAAACCTGCAGGACAGTGGCCCTCGTGGACAGTCTTTGGGCATGCCTTGTCTAAACGCATCGTAAAACAATGATTCGGCATCATTCAAACAGTACCAATTTAAAAACCTCAAGCCCTTTGATGAAACCATGATCTGTGAATGCATAGCGATTCACTAGCACTAGCTGAAGAGACAACAGTACCTTGCAACCCTGCAAGAAAAAAAGAATAAAGAAATAGAAAAAAGGCCTGATTGCACTCACTTGTCTCATAACTTGTACTTTTTCCTTCACCTGCATTTTTTTAGATAGGTATTGCACAATTAATTCTATCCAATTTTTGGTGCTTATGTATTAACATATTTCTGTTTTTCTTTTTCTTTTCCAATTGTTTACTTCATTCTCAATCGTATGATTAACTGGTCATCAGAATGGGTCTCTCAGTCCTTACAGCTTTTCTCCATCTGCCATCCACCATTTCTTCCAGTCAATGTGATTTCTAATTCTCTCCTCCTCACTCCTCTGTACTGTTGTCTCCTTTCCTCTGCTTCTCTCTCTACCTTCTTCTCACAGACAGCCCTTATTAACAGCAGAAGCCTCTGTTTGCTCAATGTTTGCAGCCAATGGACCATTAGTCTGTTGTGTGCAGGGCAATAAATTGAATCAGGCAGGAGCTCAAGCGCCATGTCGGCCAATTGGGACAATTTGCTATGGTTTGGTAAGCAGTGTAGATTCAGAAACAGTAGTCGTCTTTCTGAATCCTAGTAGGGATAAATGTGGTAGTCTAACCTCAGTGAGGTTGTAATGAAGGAATTGTGCTCAAAATGAACCCTGCCTGCTAAAATTGAATAGATTACCGTTTACCAACAGCATATAAATTGCACTTAGTTACACACTAAATTGGCTTTAAATTCTCATTGCAGAGCTTTCTGATGCCAAATGATTGCCTTGAGTGTCGAGTAACTCTTGCTTAGTTTTCATAAAACACCATGCCGAGTACATTGTGTGTAGTGATGTTAACACAACAATAGCATTACTTTAGCACTAAAAGACTGGTGATATTGGGTAATTTAATTCTTAAAACTTGAAACTATTAGATAAAAAAAAATGTTTTCATTGTGTTGATACACACTCTAGTGTTAAACTTTGGGTGTTAGACTGCTTTCTAACATGCATGTTCATGGAAAAGAGGGAAAAAAAAAAATATATATATATATATAAAACAGTTTAAGTCTCTTATTGAACAGGATGATTGCACAGGTTATGCACAGGGTATTAAATAGTGATTGCACATTAGTTATTGCACCAGACATTGCAGTTATAGTGCCGGATTGTAAAGTTGTAAAGTCTGATAGCAGCAGGGATGAATGACCTTCTGTAGTGCTTCCTTTTACAAACTGGGTGCAAAAGGCTTTCACTAAAGGAGCTGCTCAGCTCCTCTCTAGTCTGGTAAGGGGGTGAGAGGAGTTGTGCATGGTCCATTGATGTAAGCTTGGACAATGCTCATGCTGAGTGCTTGAAGATATTTGGCCACAAAAACTCCCATAATTGAATTGCCTTCATCTGCTGTTTGGTGCTGCTAATAAGGCAAGTCTCAATGCATGTCTCTTAGAGCAGCAAATGTTGTCAAAAAATACTAAAACATTATCAGAATTAAATGTGATCAAATGAGTGTTACAAATATCACACTATGACTTTTTTTTTTTACATTCATACTTAATTATAATGTTCAAAACTTAGTTATGGTTCATACAAATTTTGCCAAAGCGGACAAGAACTTACTATCCAAGGAAAGACAAGAAATAACACCATTCATACCCATTTTAAGTTCTTTGTATGGAAAAAGAGAAATAATAAGGAACAAAAAATATATGAAAGATAGAAGAAATTTGGAAGATTTTTAATCTATCTCTATCCATATTTTTGTTTGGGTAAAAATTAGTGTTGCACCGATACCAGTATCGGACGGGGCCCCGATACTGCCCTAAAATGGTGGTATCGGTATCGGCGAGTACCAACAAATAGGGCACCGATACCATTTTAAGAGCCAAAAGTTTATTCAACTATTGTCACCCATTCCTGGTAGGCAATAAAAAGTTCTACTGGATTCACTTTGTATTAGATTTTTTCCTGCTTCACAAAGGTATGCAGCAGCTTGACAAAGCCATGATGGCAATTATTTTACATTATTATGGTATCGGTATCGGCCGATACTGCACAGCCAGGTATCGGGTATCGGTATCGGGGCCAAAAAATGGCATCGGCGCAACACTAGTAAAAATAATGCTACTTATCCTTTTTGCATCAAACTGGAGAAAAAAATGTATTTCACCCTTCCATTATAACAATATGTACATACAAGCTAAGGGAAGGTAATGGGCTATGGACGATACAGAAATATAAAGCAGCGTGCCTTCATTATACATAAGTACACAAAATAAATCTGTAGTATTCTAAAATATGAGCTAGGCCATAGCATACAGATGTTTTTTGATGTGACCGTAGAACAGAGGCCTGACGAATCTCAATTTAGATTATTATGTTCATATTTCCTAAATTATGCAAAGTATTCTATGTCTGTCTCCGAATCAATCTAGTACAGGGCAGTCTGCTCATTTTGTTCTGGTTTATTAACAAATTATGAAAAACAGTCCTGAGATCCAGAAATACATAGATATTCTTTATGCAACACTGTTAAGAGATTTGTCATTTACCACTGCATTCTATCTGTCTGTTTTTGAATATTGGTTTGAATTCTTTTAAAACATCTTTAAAGCCTGCTCCCTTTTTGAAGTTGTAAAATGCACAAAGAAATACAAAACTCTAGTTTACTCTTTATTTTGACCAGTTGCACAAAATCCAGCTTTGAATTATTTTGGCTGGAACGGCATAGAGACAATTGCTTAATTTTTTATCCATTAACAATAGTACATCAAGGAAACCAACCTCTCTGATGGGATTAATTTACTTTGATTTAACATTTAAAGCGATGCTTTACATGCAGACTAAGAAGCATACTGTATCTCAGAGAAGATTATTAGATGGTATGAAGTGCACAAGTAATCTTATGACAGTGTACTAAAACATATTGAAAGCAGTGAATGAGGAATACTTTTAATGTCAACATTTTATGGGGTTATTTATTTTTTACTAAGTTATTAAAAGTTTGCTTTTTTAAAATTAATGATCATAATTACTGCACATTACTTCAGACAACATTGGCCTTTAATAGCAGAATATATTGCCACCTTTCCTCCAGGATCAGCATATGCAGGCATGTAGTTTGTTTCTCTGATTAAACTGTTGCGATGGGGTGAACCTTACGGGGTGCTTAAGACAGCAATTTCAATGTTACTAAGACACAGCTACAGCTCTGGCTTCATTTCCTCTCAGACAATTACTCTGCTGTCTTGAATGATGGCGTAATTATGACTGCAGCATTACAGATTTGTGCCATGATTAATTAATGGGGCGTGTACAGTATGCATATAAAATGTGTAGCAGAGCGCGTGTGCATGTGGTGCAAATCCCTTAATGCTTGTAGAGAAATGCAGAGAGCTTCAAGAGGTTTTGCATAGTTGTAATGCAGCATCACTCAAGTACTCAGATTCCTATTTAGGATGCATTTTATTTCTGTTTATGCTTTCTAGTATATTTGTTTAGTGGTCTTATGTTTGTGAAAGTACACATGAAAGCAACACGGATTCTCTGTGCTCTCATTTTCAAGGCATTACTAAGAAAAAAATCATTACATATACAAATATAAAATTAAATTGATTTCACCTTAAAAGGATTCATCAGCTGAAAATTTGCTCAACAATAAGAACAAGAAATATTTGCTGCAAAATTAGAGTGCATTATTGTCTATTGTTTTTCCTTTCTTGCACTTTGGAGCTTAATGGTGGCTCATTTCCCAAAGCCACAGCCTCTTACCCCCTAAGTTAATGAACTTACCCGTTGATATACAGGAAGTCACAGATGGAAATAAGCATGCCAATGTGAAACAATGAAAAAGTGCTTAGGTTCATGACGACATTACCAGTAAAATGCATGATGAAGACATTGCATATTAGATTTCAGGAGACTTGTTTTTAAGTTAAATACACTTGTATATTTTGTACTCAACCGTCTACGTTTCTGCATGCAGTATGTCACAGCACAAGGTGAACAGACACAGGAAGTGATATCTTAGGGATGAGAATTTTTTTGTTTTTGCTCCCTATGCCTTGTAAAAGGTTATGTGCTGCCCAGTCATCCATTGTAAAAAAAAAAATCCACGCTTTTGTGTAAAGCCATCATAGTGTTTACAAGTAGGTGTATGTACAAAGAATAGAGAAGGGGGAGCAGAAATGTCAGAGAATGTCAAATGCCTCCTGGCTTTGTCCATTGTGTTTCTCCAGCTGAAATGTTCTCCCCAGGGATGAAGGTCCTGGGCAGAAGGACTGTGGGGATTCAAGGTTACACTTGCTGGTGACTTTGTGGAAAACCAGTAATAATATGGGGGGCATTGATTACCTGACATATGAAGTGAATGGCTAAACAAGGTGGTGGTGCGGAGGGAGGGGGTGAGGGGTATTTTTGAAGGATGAATAAAAAAACAGGTTCTGATGGTTCAAAACTAAAATCAACTATGAACATTTATTAAAAAAAACTGCTGAAGAGATACATTGAAGAGTAGAAAATGTATTCTGAGGTAAAAGTTTAAATTAGCAGGATGAGTGACACGAACAGCTGAAGCACATGGCAATTATCCATGAATGGGCAGAACTCTAGTAAAAGATGAAAAATATCACAAAATTACTTAGTAGATGAATGATGGAGTGGAAATATGTAATATAGATGAATAATACTGTTTGTTAAATACTTTGACTGACAAACGCAAGGCAAGACACTTCTGATTTGTCTGTTTGTGGGGTGCTTATTTATGAAATTATTAGTTCAAATAAATTAAAAAAAACTCTTGAAACTATGACAATAGTTACCAGAAATATTGATGTGCTTAATATGCATTAGTGTGCATATCATATTGCCTTATATTTAATATGCTAAGGCACAACTCCTTTTATACACAATGCTGTTATAGAGTTCAATGCATCAGTGGATCTTTACTTCCCCTCAATCTTCTGTTAATTCTTGATATCACCCACAAAATCCCAACTGGAATGTGTAATTTATTTTGATGCTACATTCACACCAAACGCGATTTTACAAACAGAATCAGACGGTTTACATGCAAATTCTATAACTGAAATGCATCAAAGTTCATCAAGAAGTCCCACAGCACATCTCCATCATGAGGAGCAGCGCACCTTGAAGAATTCGACCAGCTGGAACAGCGCCTCATGAGCATTTAAGCATCTGAGGTGTTGGATGTGCTTCCCAATCCGCAGATGCTGTAGTGGAAAATCTGAAGTTTTACTGCTTAACATGCCACATCAACGAATCAGAGAAGCTGTACTGGTAACTCTGCTAGGTTTACATAAATGGCAAATATTTTTTTTTTTTATTTACAAAGAAAAGTAAGTGCTGTGATCACTCCACTAAAACAGTAGAGTGATCACACTCATAGTTTTAATTTATAAATTATCAAAAAAATGTTGAAACCTGTAGGTAAAATAAGTTTGCTTTATTATTCTGGTGCTAGTAATTTGCACTACATACCTAAAAAAAAGGTAACTTCTACTTCCAGCTACCACTATAAGTAGCGGGAAATCCTCGAGAGGTGGGCCGATTTGGTACTGGGGATTCCTAGTGACAGCTTGCCGCTGGTAGGTGGGGGTCACTCCGGCTTAGGTCTACTACTAAATATTTTTAGGCCAGATCATAATATGAACTGACTGCACAGACAATGTTTTGAGGTGTACTTTCACGCTTAAAAACATATTAAGATAACTTTTTACCCAGTTACCACAGTAAATACGGCCTAGCAAACCCACTCTGCCATTGAAAACAGAAGCAGTAGAAGCATTTGATGCATCTGTATTTACTAAATATGGACTAGCATCAAAGATAAAGCATCAGCACTTCTTATGGTGTTTGGTGTGAACCTAGCATAACCTCCACAAAATCTCAGTTATGTCTGTTTTTAATTATCTTGCTGTATTTTAAAGCTACAGTGTTTCATTTTCAGTGACATCTGTTGGCTAGACTATAGATACATGAACCACTGCCCCCACTGTGTCGCACTGATTTTCTGCTGCTGCTGTCTGAACTCCAGAATGTTGCTCACCTTACCTCTGTGATCGTAATTCGTCCCTCTGTTTTGGGCACAAAAACAAACATGAACCAAATGCACGAGAAACATCCAAGCATTTCCGATTGACTTGTGCAAGTCTAGTTTATATAAATATTTTATAAATAGTATTTATATACCAGTCTGGGAAGGATAACATTTTTATATCGTCCTAACTTGCTACATTCATATTTGAGCATACGGATCATCTCTAAGGTAACTAGTTTGTAAACTCTGTGTTCTGTAGTGCAAAGATGTCTCCCTCCTTTGTAACACAACCTGCTGCTATGTACATATAAATAGGGGAGTGGCGGCCTAGTGGTTGGGGCATTGAGCTTTGAATCCTGAGGTTCTGAGTTCGAGTCCCACCCCCACAGACTGCCACTCTGGCTCTCTGAGCAAGACCCCTAACCTCACACTGCTGCACAGTTGCAGCCCACTGCTCTTCAAGGTGATAGATTAAATGCAAAGAAAAAAAATTATCAATGTGAGATCAATAAATTGATAATATTATTGTATGTTTGCGAACGTCTGGGCAACTGGTTATTATATGCTATTTTAATAAATGAGCAGTAAAATAAACCCTCTTGTTGACATTGTTGTACACAAAAACTAAATGAACAATGTATGAACAAAGTTTAAAAGATTTCACAATTGCTAAATTTTACAGTTGTGCATTTGCGTAACATGCTGATGAGATGATATTACGGTTGGCTCATATGGCGTAACAGAAGGTTTGTGCGGTTGCAGAATTGTGCTGAGAAAGTCTTTGGATTCTGTTAAACTAAATTTGTCTGAGGCTGAACACAGAAAGCGCAAACATTTGTTCAAGCTGTAAAGAAGCTCGTTCACTAAGACAAGCTGCAGCTAATTGTCATATACAAGCTCAGTGAAAAGAAAAAAAGTGAAAAGCCTTTCACAAGCTGATTTTTAACTAAAAGGAAAATACAGCTTAAGTTAAATCAATTACTTAAATTGGTGACAAATAATTGAATTATATTTAATACATTTCTGATTGTTTGACTTGATAACCAATATAATAAATAAATAACATTGAATAAGCTTAATTCAATAAATTGTTACCAAAAAAAGCAATTTGATTTAGTGGAAGCTAAAATCTCTTTTTGGAGTGTAAGATAAAAATTAAGATATCAAGAATTCAGAAAACTGGCGAAGTGGACTTTGTTAAAAAATGAATAATATAAGCTGTGCTTTTATTTTTTTATTTAAAAGCAGCTTTTTTTGTTTTCTTTTAATAAATCAATATAAAGAAATGAAAGGGGGTTCCTTTTTTAGTATTTCCCAACTAAATTATTTTAATATGGAGAAAACAGATGATAAGAGCACAAGTACATATTTTTTACATTTCGTTGTAAAAAATACAACTCACAACTGACAAATACAACTACCTTGTAGATGTTCAGCCAGTGGCTTCAACTCAAAAAGCTTCTCTGCTGGAAGAGATCTCACAGATTCCAAAAAAGTACGTTTTGTAGAGTGGATTTACTCAATCAGTAGCAAAAGAAGACCAGATTAAATTAAATTAAAAATAAAAAAAACATAATAAAAACCCCCCAAATTTTTCTAAGCCTCCATCCATCTGTCCATCCATTTTCTTCTGCTTTGTCCTTGTCAGGGTCACGGTGGGGCCTGTGCCTATCTGCGTCTGTCTACGGGCGAGAGGCAGGGTACACCCTCGACAGGTTACCAGTCAATTGCAGGGCAACATAGAGACACACAGAGGAACACAACTATGCACACACACACTCACACCTGAGGACAATTAGAAGAAGCAACAGTCATGTTTTTGGACCATGGCAGGAAGCCGGAGTGGTAATTTTTCTAATCCAAATCCTAAACCCACCGCAATACAGCTGTAGTAGCTGAACACCTTTATCTCCCAGTCTTTTTACAATCTCCGTCATGAGGCGCGGACAAAAGGACCAAGTATTTAAGGAGAGACAGTCAGTAGGAAAGTTCAAAAGGTTTATTAAATTAACAAAAAACTAAAGTGGAGCTGTGGCTCGCGGACACTGCAGGATGGGGAGCGGGGCACCTCCCAATCATAGACACTCTGGTTTAACAGTCAAGTCCAAGAATGTCCCCAAGTGCTGCAGTCCCAGAGGTCATGCTGAAGGCCGATCCTGCTCAGGGATCCAGAACAGACAGGAACAGACAGGAACAGGATCCAGATCAGGCAGGAACAGAAACAGGTGGCAGGATCCAGACCTCCAGGCATCCACAAGCTCCCAGGAGGGTTCAGAGTCTGACTGGGACCAGAAGCGTGACCAGGTGGTCACGCACAGGAGCAGACAGGATCAGGTGCAGATGAGCAGGCTCAGTGAAAGAGGGTAACCGAGACAGGATGTGGAACCAGAACTTGATGCAGGACCTTTAAACTGGTCTCCTCCCTGGAGCCAGGCTTACTTGGATAAAAACTGAACCTCCCCACATATAGAGCCAAAACCCCAGAGGACTCTGCGAGGGAGGAACAGTGGACGATCAGGAGACGAGACAAACACTAAAACCCTCTTTCCACTGGCCGCCAGGATCCAGGACATGAACCAAGGCAAAAACTGAACGGACAGACTAACAGAAAGACAAGTAATGATCTGGCCCTGAATGCTCAGGCTGAACTGAATATAACCAACAGGAAACAGGTGAGAGGAATAAATTATAATTGAGGCAGGGAGGGAAAAACCACAGGTGAAAGGAATGACTAATTAAGGAGAGCAAACAGGCCAGATCATGACAATCTCATCCATTTTCACTCTTTCTGATCAGGTTTTATTTGATTGGATAGAGATAAAGATGCAGTAGTTTGCGTAAAACTCTCACTGAGTGTGTGCTCGTACTGTATGCCATAGCCATTGTACTGGTGTATACTGTTAGAATAATTATGGCTCCACCCTTATCAAAATATTACACTTTGTTCTTAGCTGAAGGCAGTGGTCCTGCCATGTCGGACTTCGATTCATTAAACCCACCTCTATCACCTTCTTCATCATCGTAGCCAAAGCTTCTTCAGAGTTTCATTCCTCCCGGACTCTTACTGCATTCCCTGTCTCATTTCAACCAGTCCGGCAGAAGACCACCTTGTGGGCCTGGTTCTGCCAGAGGTTTCTTCCTAATGGGGAAGGGGAAATCTCCACTCCACCACTAGTTTCAGGCATAGGGGGAAACATTCCTTTTTTTTTAACTCCTGTTCATGCATATCAAACACAATTCAATGCCATGTTTATTGCCGAGGTCTGAGCGCAATTATATCAATAAAATTCTCAGAATAGTCTTTTTCTTTCCATGTGAGTTTTTCAGATTGAAATGAAGTTATCACCAGTTTCTCTTGATGTGTTAGTTAAGTTAGGGGTTCTCAGGCATAGCAATGGATGGGTACAGATCAACCGAATCACCATACTCTTTTTAACACCTACAGTACTCAAAGGTGTGAACACAATGACCCTACACTTCTTTTCATACCTGCATTCTAAACACACACACACATTGATCAATAACCCCCAAACTGTTGCCTTTTAGCGTATTGCCCCTCCTTTTGAGTGACTCATTGCTGAAAAACTAAATGAGCAATTATAAAGAGTTAATTCTTATTTCAGACGGAGTAGCTTTTTTTTTTCTTAGTGTGTGTATGTTTGTTTGTTATTTGGTGTTGTAATTTTTGGATAGTTAAACAATGTTTGTCTATTCAATGCACAGATATTACACAAACAAGTTAAAGATATAGAGGGCGATCTTTTTTCCAGGAGGATCATCTAAATAATTGGTCCTCCTAATTGTCAATCATTCTGGTGATATGTCTACACAAGGCCGTCCTATGTGCTCGCCCCTTTAGCTATCTTTTTGTGCGCATGCACACTTTTAGCCGTAAATGTGTGGTGAGCTACAGTTTCAGGCAGTCGTTCAAGGTCCTTTCTAACTGCGGTTCTTTGAAAATGACATAGGGTATTAACAAAAAAGTGTCTACGAAGTGAATGAGCAGAAAAGAAAGGCATCAGAAGAGACAGATGTATCCCTCAATGATTTGCGCGGAGAGCTGTCCTAGCAAAACATTATGGGATTTGCTGCCACAGCGGCTCACTATCACCATATGCAGTCGTTACCCAACAGCGGCGGTTAATAACAAAGATGGCGTAGGCACTGCGTGGTGTTACTTTCCCAACGGGGAGCGTAACGTATTCATCATCTGTCCAAATGGTCGGTCCCCGCTTTATATAGTGATTGAGGGATTTAGGGGTTAGGGCAGACGTTCGGACACAGTAAGCTTGCATGAGCTATGAAAACAGACACTTTCAAACAGGGCGTGCACGTGGAGAAATGGGCTCATGCTTGCTCTCACATGTGTTTAATAGGTATTCCCTCTTGGGAGCGGGATATTTAAAAAAAATGTGAAAATCCTCCACAATACCTTTAATGCAGTGTTGTAAATGATCTTCAACATTAAAGATAGTGTGGTTAGTTGACATGGAGCTTCTGTTGACTAGAGCTGCTGGGGGAGATAATGGAACAAGGTATTTCAGGTTATTCAAATCAACAGCTTTTGTTCATGCCAAGCTGTCTTCCAGGGTTATTGTAAAGAAACTTTGAAGCCGTTTTTTTTCCTTAAAGTACAGTCATATCTTCTTTTATTCTTTTTTACTCTCCACCTGTTTGACATAATTGGAAAGCTTTGACTCAAATCTTCCAGGACCTGCAAATAGATCAAAAAAGACTTTGGGTAGACTTGTTCCTGGTTGTTCCATGGTCTGTGACATACTTTTGACAATTCAATTTGTTATGTGATAAACTAAAATATGATATATTGGTCAGTCAAACTTTCCTGTAACATCTTGTTACATATCTTTTAGTTGCAAGCTAACTCTCAGCCTGGTGTAAGAATTCATGAAAATCTACCTGGAATAACATTTATCCTGACTACAAGCCAACTTTTGCTTCCTGATTTAAAAGCTGGGATTTCCAATATGAAGTATGATGGGAGTATCTTAGCAGGTTTAGATAAAAATAGCTGACAAAGGATCACAATGTGTGACTACTGTCACAATGCTCTGCAGTTCTATCAATCATGTTAGCCTGTTCTTGACATTAAAACTTGAGGGATGCCTAAGAAATACCAAAAACGACAATGTTCTTGCTTTCAGAAATGGTCTATTTCTTTAGGAGAGGGATAACATGAGGAAACATGTCTTTCAAAATAAAAATAATAATCCTTCTCAGTGTATACATTTAGACATATCTATTTGTATACAGTTACTGCTTAAACTGTAATTATTTCAGTTATGGGTACTTGATGTTTTTTGATTTGTTATAGAAATAGGGAGAGAAAACTAGCCAAGTGCCATCCCAACTCAAAGCATTGCCAATTAGAGAAACATTTCTAACCAAAACCTTAATTTAAATACACATAAAAATATTTAGATTATTTGCATAAAATGTTATTGATGTTTAGAGATTATTGTAAAAACATACATGCTGTACCGACATGAAAACAGAGCAATACCTGCTTCAAAATCCTAGCAGGAAGACGTGATCCATGTTTAGCTTTGGTAATGAGATTTTTTATGCTGACCGTTGTACGTCCTTGAGTGTCTGGATGTATATTTACAGCTTACTGATGTTAAAAACGGTAGGTATAAGTACAGCTGAAGCCTCTTCACAATAGGAACCAATAGCTCCTATTATCCTAACCGTGAAAGTCTAATGTTGTGTGTGTCATACACAGCTGGATACCTTTGCCAAGAAATTCTCTTTACATTGTACAAAAACACCAAAACCACGGTATAGTCCAGTTATCACCTTGAATGATATTGCTCTCTTTTGAGTTTATTTGAGTTTAAATCAGAAATTAAACTATTTATCTGCCTATAATTGGGTTCTTTGGATAATTTTTTGGATAACTTTTGGATAAACTTTTAGTAGATCTGGGTCATTTTGCTGGACTCACAGCTGTTGCCAGGAAGGCAGGCCTAAGACAAAGAAGGTGAAAAATTCCTCTTTAATCTGTGCTTATACAAATCACTTTATCACATAATCACATTATTCTCCTTTATTTTTATAAGACATAATGATTTCACTTTATCC
>NW_015150872.1:289996-297720 GCF_000732505.1 Cyprinodon variegatus | reverse complement strand
AAACAAAACTTGGCCGTTCACTCACACTGAGCCTGGTTCTGCTGGAGGTTTCTTCCTGTTAAAAGGGAGTTTTTCCTCTCCACTGTCGCTACAAGCATGCTTAGTGTGAAGGATTGCCTTCGAGTCAATGAGTCGATTCAATCAAGTGGTTTTCCTTAGATTGAAAACTTTGAATCAATTTGACTGTATGATATGGTGAACTGTAAAGTGCGGACATGTGTTGTGCATTGGCACTATATAAATAAACTGAATTCAATTTAATTGAATTGGGATACAATCTCTTAAAGCCTCTGTTTTGAGCACTCAACAGGTGATAGGTCCCACACATGCACAGGGAGTGGACAAGAAAGGTTGTACCCTTTACATGCAACAATACTCAGTACCTCAGGTCTTTGATCAGTGACCCTGAAAGTAACTGTGGATGCAACGAATACCAGTATAATCTATTCCCTGATGCACCTACAGCCACACACAACATACGCCTGCCTTCACAAACCTCAGGGTAAAGGTCACAGAAACGAACGGAAAAATCACTCGACTGCGATCAGATGCTCTTTCACAACCCAACAGCTGCTCAGAGCTCATTTTTTATTCATGATTTGTCAAACTCCAGGTACACTAGTAGCTCATGTAATGCGTTTCAGAGTCGATAATAGTGCTGCTCTCATTTCTTTCTTCCTTCCTTATTCCCCTGTGTCTTGGGTCCCATCAGCCAACGCCCAAGTCAGAGACGACTTTTTTTTTTTTTTTTACGTTGCCATGGAAACTGTGTGGGTATTTCAATCATATGACATAATGGAAACAAAAACAAGAACATGAAAGAGAGAAGGTGTTAGGGGTAGACAGAAAGGTGTGGGTGTGTGTGTACCTGTGTCAATCACGAGGAGAGTCTGTGAGGAGGGTGGGGAGCAAAAGTCAGGAGAAGGAAAACAAGAAGCTGCAGTGACTGTTGTAAATGATTGTTTAGACATTGATATACAAACCAATCACTATGTGCTGCCATCTTACTGTCAGTTGTAAAGCCAGCCTTTCGTATGTGCAGAGATCTAACACCGTATTATGTTTAATTTATCATGCAGCTTTCCATCAACAGTGCCGAATTGGAAAAACATTTTTTTAAACTATATTCATTTTGTTATGCATTGTAATTGCATTCAAATTATCTAGAGAAACATTATGGGCTTCCTTATGTGCTGTTCAATCTAAGCTGCCCTGAAGGCAGAAGTGGTCTGCCAGTGCTAACACTAAACCTCAGGCCATGATTTATTTTAACTGTGTAGCCTTTTGATTAAAATACTGAAATAAATAAATTTTCTAACAAAAAAGATACATTTAAAATCATATTCCAAGAAAACATGGTCAGAGAGAAGGTACCAGCCTCCATATTGCAGTCTTTACAAAGTTTGACAAAGAAGAGTTTCTTCTTTGATGCCTTTTTTTTTATTTTATTTTTTTACTTTTCTAATGAATGTGGAAAGAGACACAAAAAGAACATTTTATATCAGAGACCAACACAAATGAATATAAAACTAGAAGGAGAAGGGTCATGATTTTCAAATTTGTTTAAATTTACACAATAGAAAACCTTTTTTGTCATTTTGAGGGCGTTGTTTATGACTTTGTTCTTCATGTACAGTGTTTAGTGTTTTTGGCATCAAAGTTGTATAAAAAAAATGGAAAATATTTCACAGTTTAAGTTATGTTTATATTTTTGTTTGATTAAGTCAATAAATGTATACCTTGGTAATCAAAGCAAACTGTCCTTTATATTTTAGATGTCAAACTGGTTAAGCAAATTTGTCATTAAAGGGATTTTCCTGAACTAACTTAGTCTGAATTTGTTGTGTTGAATAGAGAAATGTCTAAAACATATAGATTAATGTGCCTTGAGGACAAGGGTTTAAACACACCTCACAAGGTAATTCTGATTTGTGCTCATTCCTTTATCTAAACTGTTCTTATGTTGTCATGATCTGTTGATCAGGACTTTTTACTTTTCGTTTTGAGTTAAACTTTGAGATATTTCATTCTGTTTTCTAAGTCTTCAGCAGGACTGGCTCTTTGCAGGGCTCAAGGTGAGTCGCGTCCTTGCGGGTCTAAAAGTGTGCCGCTTCTTCACGGGTCTCAAGGTGCACTGCGAAGAGGCGGCTCACCTTGAGATTTCTATTGGTGTGATGATGGCCCACAAGGTTCCTGCGCCTTGGGCACCGGCCCCCTGAGGTTCCTGTTCAATGGGCCTTGCCTTCAAGGTTCCTGCTCCGCAGGTGACAGCACACTGACCGTCCTCTAGAGACTGCTCTTCATTGCCGGCTTCCCGGCCATCCTCCAGAGTCTCTTCTTTGCTTTGCCTCCTACACTCTTCTTGGTCATCGCCCACCAAGGGTGGGTGGTTTTGTGTTGTGTTCTGTTTTTTTAATCTGGTATCCACCCTTAAGGTGGTGCTGATCTGGATTTTTGGTTCTTTTCAAGTTTTCACTTCGGGTTTTTCAGTTACACTTTTATTTATGTTATTCTGTGTTTTCTAAGTCATTAGTTTCATTATCATTTAATGTCATCTAAGTTATTTTCTAGTTACCTTTTGTATTTCTCGTTTACTCTCTGTTCCCCCATCTCCCTTTTTAGATACTTCTATCCACACCTGTCCCCAATCAGTTTATTACTCCATTCATTATTCTGTTTGGCATATATACTACTGTACACGTCTGCAGCTGCTCTTGCATGATTCTCATAATTCCCTCCTGAAACCATGTGCATTCCTTTGCTTTGGTTCCCGTGTTCCTTGGCTTGGTTAGTTATTTCTGGATTTATGGTTGTGTTGCCACAATTTATTATTATATATGCAAGAAACCACGTCAACCTCCATCTCGGCATGTGGTTCCTCTAAAAACCTCCCCCTGGCTGACAGTTGTAGCTATGGCTGTGTGTTTACTCTTTAAACTGGCTTGTATGTGAACTTCTGTCCCAGAATCATATCTTTTTTAGCCTCTAACAAGTTTTCTTTTACAACTAATGTGTACTTAATGCTGTCCATCTAACCATAGACTCAATGATCTCTGTCTCAGCTGAAGAAAAGTATCCCCAAAGCATAATACTGGAGCTACATGTTCTACATTATTCATGCTGCACTCAGAGTGTCAGTTTAAGTTTTTATTCTGGCTATAGTTTTATGTATGTGAACTAAAAAGTTAAACTTTGTTATCAGTAGAGCAGAGTGATTTCTACATTATATTTACTGAGTTTCTTATATGTCTCTCTCACACCAATTTAATGCAATTTATTATTAGCAACATCTTGGCATGTTTGCAATTGTACAATGTGCAATTTTCTTTCCACCTTTGAAATACTGATCGCGTAATGTCAAAGAGATTTGGAAATCTTAAAATTCTATCTCCTTGCTTTAAACCTTTACTTTATCTTCAGATTAATGGTGCCTTAAAAACTGAAAGCTGCTCTATCATGTCTGGTTCTGGGACACAGAGCAGACTGGAACCAGAAGCCCTGAGTGTTCTAGAAGGTTGATATGATGATAGTTAGTCCTTAATGTATTGTGGTGGTAAACTGTTTAGAAATTTATCAATAAATAGGAGTATTTTAAAATGTTATCTCTGAGCTACATGTATTTTTTTAGTTATAGTGAGAACACAAGCAGCAACATTATGTAATAACTGCAGCTGTCTGTTTTTTCTTTTTTTTAATTTTTTTTGTACAGACCCGTGTAGATGCTGTTTCAATAACCAATCTGACTAAGGATAAATCCATGGATGTGTTTCTTGAGATCTTGTTGTGAGATTAGTTCTTTAATTCTGAAAATGTTCTTCAGGTGGTTAAAAAAACAACAACTTTGCAAACGTTTTGTGTGTCTGAAGGTTCAGATCTGAGTTCGCTGACTCTTGCTTATTCCAATTTAGGTTCAAAAATGTTTTTTTTTTTTTTTTCAAAAAAAGTTTTGTTTTTGTTTGGCTGTGCAGATCCAACAGAACCAGCACTGAGGTTCTTGCATGGTCTGTATTTGTGTGGATATTGCTCATATTGTTTACAAGGACAGACTCAGTGCTGTGGTGAGAAGGGAAGCCAGACTGAAAGATCTGAAAGTGGTTTGTCATTTTAAAAAGCTATTTAGCTGCCTAAAATAATGTAATTGTAACTGTGCAACAATGATTGTTTTTTTTAACAGTGGTTGATAACTGCTGTTTTTACAGCCTGGGGGAAAACACCTCATGAGATGGATGAGTTTAATCAGGTCAGGTGCAACAACATGTAGCGTTTTCTTAACCAAGGTTGTAGGAAGGATATCAAGGCAGCAGGGGTTTTTATGGTTGAGTTGGTGAAATACAGTCATTTTCTCTGCCTTTGTTATGCTTGGGTATAGCATCATTATTGGGTTTGATGTGGATGAGCAGAATACCCCTCGAATTTTTGTAATTTTCTCTGTAAAACAGTTGGCAAATTCATTGAAAGTCCTGGTAGAATGGAGTGGAGGTGGTAAAATTGCAGGTGATTTTATCAACCTGCCAACTGTAGCTAACAGGGCACAGGTGTTGTAAATGTTTTTGTTTATATCTGCAAAAAATGTTTCCCTTGCCTGTTTCAGTGAAGAGGGATAGATTTACAGCCTTTCTTTGTAGATTTCATAGTAGACCTGAAAGTCATGTTTCAGCTTTTTGACGAGTTTTGCTTTTCTTACAAGAGGGGCGTTTATCCAAAGTGATTTCCTTTTGCTAGACACAAGTTTAATTTTTACATGGGCAATGGAATTGGTTGTATCTAAGTTTTTTTAAATTAAGTTGTACAGAATGTCTTTTACTCTATAGCATGAAACTGAGTTATAGGGATAGGGTTGACTAAAACTTTGGATGTGCTTTCTGTAAACAAGTGTTTGTGAAAAAATCTTTTTTCTCTATGCAAGTCAACATAGATTGTACTTTCAAAAACAAGATGAAAATGATCTGACAGAGTTACATCAATTTCAAAGACCTTAGAGATATTTACAGCTTTGCCGATAATCAAATTTAGTGTGTCTGAATTATGTGTAGGCTGTTGAACATGTTGGGTCAAACCAAAGTTATGAAGCACATAATTCAGCTCTTTTGCATGTGTTGTCAACATGGATGTTGAAGTTTTTCATAAATAATAATCATAACTTATGCATACCATAGATAGAGATTCAATATCTATGAAAAAATATTGCTTCAGATTATGGGGTTTTGTTAATCTTGTTAATCTTTTCTTAGCCTGATTTGCAGTTTCATGTATCCAGAGTTATAGGTAACTCTGGATATAATCTAAACCCTTACTTTTTGGTCACATGTTTTTAAAGTGAGTTCTCCTTCTAATCATCTCATTTTGATTGCATGGTCTCACTGTTTCTAATAATTTTGAAAGCATCAGTGGGAAATTTAGTGTAACAAAAAATATGTATAGCTTTGTTTAAAAATCTATCAAAACTTAAATTTAAAAGTGATGGAGGTGCATCTTATCACTGTAGTTAGCACCTCATCTTGTATATTTTTGCAATAAGAAAAAGTTATAGCACTGCTTAAAATATTAGTTCACTCATATAATAGAGTGACATAATAACAACAGTTATTGAAAATGTCTGGGTTCTACTTTGGCATCAGTAGACCTGACATATTAATGAAATGTGGTCATTATTTTTTATATATATATTTGGTAGCACACCATTCCCTTTATTTCAAACAAACAGGTGACTAAAACAAAGGACAAGAGAACAAAACAAAGGTATGATCCCTTCCTTAGATCTTGTTGTCCCAGCAAAGTAGGTTCTGTTTACATACATTTGTATTATTCCTCTAGGTAGAGCTTTTAATGAAACAATTCAAAATAGAGTTTAAAAACTGTTCTTAACATGTGTGTTTTTGTTCAAACGCTTCAGAAATTTAGATGTGTGTTTGTTTTGTTTGTTTCTGTTTATATGGGAGTTGCATTAGGAAAATTTATTTCACAGGAGACCTTAAACAGTGTTATGGGGCTAATATTAATTTAGAAGATGATAATTTCCATTACCTGTCAAATGGTTTCTGAAGCCTATTAAGCCTATTATTTAAAAAAAGAAGATTTTCTTTACATTTAACATCAAAACAATGATAATTTACAGTATTATATAACCTTGGCTTAGATTATTTCACATCAAACTTTCAAAAGAGATTGTGCTTGGTCTTTTCTGATGTTTTTCAAAATGAAATAATAATCTCCAGTTAAAAGGACTTTTTCAAAAGTGAACTTCATCACAGTGAGAAACAGTAGACCTTTTACCTTAAATTGAAATGCTTCTCCAGTTAAGAAAGTTGGTTAATTGGTGATGTGCTCTCTTTGAACCCTGAATTTCCTGGAAATTAACCTGTTCAGCCACCAAGGGAGTTCTGTGAGAAATTAAATTAGCTTTCAGTTAAGAAAATTTTTTAAAGAAACTTTAACTTTGACCTAAAGGTACATATGCCGATGATAAGGAAAAAATATTAAACCTGCAACATTGCTATTTCAAGTTATAATTTCTTAGTTTATAGAAATTACTTTCCCCATTCTAAAAAGGGAATGTAAGTACTAATCTTGAGTACTAAAATTGACAGTCTTGGATATATGATATAATCTAAGTGCTCTATTTACGTTTTAAATACTATGTTAGGGGAAACCACTTGCTAAATTTACCATCAACCTGTCAACAATTATCGAGTTTGATTTGATATAAAAAAAAAACATTTAACAGTTTCTCTTCACCTCTTTGTGAAAATCTTTAGTTCTGTATAGGATTACTAATCAAAATGAAACTCCTGATTGAATTAATCGCAGCCTGTGTTAGATTGTTTTCCTTTTTTTGTAAGTTGCAAGATCTACAGTTATTTTTGCTCAGTAAAACTTTGCAAATCACAACTTTCTTCTGTGTGAAAATCTTGCAAATTTGCAGCATAGGATAAATTTTTTTATTTTTTTTGTTAACAAATCTCTTTTGATTTAATTGATTATAGTGGAGATTGGCACTCGACAAAGACCCGATCTTGTTCCAACTTTCTACAAACCCATAGCAGAGACGCTTTTATATGCATCATGAAAAGTCGTCTTTTTAATAAGCTGAAGCAACATCATAGTAGAAAAAAATATTGGTTTCATGTGCTGCACACTTTTATGTTCCAATCTCGAGTTATATTTCTCTGCTTGTTTCTTGTCACATCTCTCAATACCTCTCAAACTGATATCATGACTCCCTTTTAGTGGCTTGTTTGTGACACATAACAAATTCAGCAGAAAAACAGCCCACTCAAAGGGTCTCCTCCTTGTCATTCCAGTTATGCTCTTTATCTCAATAGGAGAAGGCTCTCTGCGAGCAAGGCTGTGACAAGCAGGCCGTCCCATGAGCTGATATCATCCAGACTTATAATTCCCTCTCTTAACCTAGTACTGCCTTGACAAATGTCTGTGACTTTGTGCTATAACTTTTATTAGGAGTCCCTGAGCTGCCTTATTTATCTCCAAAAAAACATGCATATGTAACACTTCTTATTTTGAATATCAAATATATCAAAATATAGGATGACCATATTTTCATTTGGGAAAACCAGGACACCTTGGAGCGGGGGTGGGGGGTGGGGGGGGGTTGATTGAAAGAACAAATGTCTCATCATCGGGATTTGCTCCGTGAAATGTTACTTGGCGCAGAACAGTGGTGAAAATTGGAAGTTCAGTTTAATATAATACAACTCTGTGAATAG
>NW_015150872.1:276869-288180 GCF_000732505.1 Cyprinodon variegatus | reverse complement strand
AGTGGAGCCTGTCCAGAATGGAACAGAAATAAGTTTTTTGTTTTATTAGTTTCCACTTCTGCTACATTTCACATCTGTTGAACACTATGGAAACAAATGAAAAAGACACACACAATTGGACATGTTGATCTGCAGTTATTGTTTGGTTTTAATTCCAGTTCAAGTGAGATTTAAACAAGCTGAACATTGTTTTTTTTTATATGTGTATATTACTTGTATACTACTTTTACATAAATGGGGCCGTCAAACAAATCAAACTATTTACATGTTGATGACATACTTATTTTACAGCTTCAAGTAATCAGTCATAGATAATAATTATATTGATAATAAGACGATCAATAATTAAAAGATATACATGCAATAACTAGTGTATGCATCAGATTTGTATGACTTTGCATTCTTGTAGTCCCTGAAATGCAAGGGTTCACCTTAATATTAGAAAAAAACAGAGATGGTTCGACAAACTATGAAAATAATACTCAATACTACAAAACACAAAGTAACTATTTCATGAATGTAGTTAGAGGTCAAAAAAGAATCATTTTCATAGTAACATGTAATAAAATATGTACCAAACAAATTATTACACTGTACCCTAAAATAATAATCCCCCCTTCTGCACTGCCTTTAGCTGAACAAATCACACAAGGTTATTATTATTGTATAAAATTATGTCAGCTAAGTTTAATTACTAATTATATTTTGAATACTAATAATTATATATTAATTAGTTATTTGTTAAATGTTTTGTTTCCTAAGGAGCTTACAATCAGCGTTCATTCCTTTTGGAATAAGCAAGACTACTTAAGATTATGAGCCTTAATCAGAGCATGTACAGTGACATCCTGTCACAGTCATCTTGTCAAAACTGAGTGTGTGTGCAGGCATTTTTCACAGCTTGTGCTCAGGTGTCCAAGTGCACAGCGGTCTCCCAGTTGCCTGAAATACAGTTTTGATTACAGAGAAGGAGACAGGATTTTTTTTCTGCCAGTGAAACCTCAAACAGCAACCATATCTCGGTGGAAACTTCACTCTTAGTGCTTCACACAAAACTTTACCTCCATTTCTGCAGATTTTCGGATTTGTTTCCTCCTTTATCAAGTCTCCTTCTCTCTTCTCTGCTCATCTGAAGGAAAAGTTTGAGGTTTCTTTCTATTTTTAGTCTGAGGAGTCTTTTCTTTTAGTGGTTAGACTATTTCACTCGAATACTTTTTTTCCTCATGTACAATGAATGGTTTGCCACCTTAATGTTCGCATACATTCCTTGGGGGATTAGGTTATAACATTTGGAAGTAAAAAAAAAAAAAAATCCCTCAACAGCATCTGGGAAAAGTGCTCAAAAAGTTACTGCATAAGAAGAAAAACTCCAGGATATGTAGGTATATCAACTCACAAAAATGCCTGTCATGCATGCAAATATAGGTGTTATACTTACAGAGTCGCTCAACGTGCCATGTGCTGAATGCAGTGCCCGAGAGGATTTTGAGAACAAGCCCAGATGGTGCCTTTGTCCATTTGTTCCTTCAAGCAATTTGTGTCTTTGAAATGATGAAACACTTACAACATTTTTCTTTTCAATTTAACCTTTGGCTTTTGTAAGAACATGTGTATACATTTATTTAAAACATCTGTTAATATAAAAAAATGTTCCTTCTTACATATTAGGAGTGGTGTGTTAATCTCTAGTTACCTTTTTTCTTTACTTATATATTATATTCATACATATCATTACTTGCATCAAGTGTGCAGAGCTACACATAAATGTGTACTCTTTCATAAATGGCATGATTCATTTTCCTTAAATGTATTTATTTTATTTTTGTTATGCACGTTTGTGGCTATGCCAGACTATTGTGTGTAAGCCCCCCTCTGTTTATGTTATTTGGGTTCTTCCAGATGGAGAGCTCCCTTTATTTGCTGAGCTCTGTGGTAGTCATGTGCTACCAGCTGTGAGAGTCATGTAGAACCATTATGTATGGTGTTAACAGCAGTGTGAGGCATAAATATCCCATCTACCACACTAAGACTTTGACAAAAGTGTGTGTTAGCTTAGAATTTTCTGGGTTGAATCGACTAATTAAATTATTTTGATAACAATGAGTTTGATATAAACACATTTGTTATCACAATGCAAATACCCAAAAAATAAAGTGTAACCTTCTTTTTTTTTACACCTGAAACAAGATAATAACATGGGTACAGGAACATTCCTCTTTATCTTTTACAGATTTGGAGAAATGGCTCCAGATGTGTTAGCTATGGAAAAAAATATCAATTCAAAGACATACATATTAGCTATATTTTGTTGACAGAAGTTGGGCAGAGTGTTCTTTACCTTTAAAGTTTAGGTATAGCCGAGTAAGAGTTTTTTTGTTTTGTTTCTTAGGAAAAATGCAGACTTCCTTTACTCTGTACATCTTGAAGCTGCACAACTGCAGCAATATTGAAGTTAAGATATCTATTTTAATAAAGATCTGGCATTTTCTATGCTTTTTTGCATTTCCTACTGTTCCCTATGATATTTAATGTCACATGTTTTAATTATTATTATATTATTGGCTGCTATTTCCCTTTTTTAATAATAACCTTTAAAAAAAAACAGAAAAACAGAAAAATGCATATCATAGGAGAAGAATAAAATGCATTTTCATATGTCATAGTATTATTTTTTTGTATTATATTGGTATGTGTAATTGTAGAAATAAAGAGAAAAAATATATTAGATTCAGCATACATAGAAAATAAGGTTACTATTATATCATACATTGTCAATGTTTTTTGGGTAAGTATGGAGCCCTAATTATGGTGAGAATTATATTACAGAATTATGAAGGTTAGTGCTGTGGAAAGCCTAAAAGGATTACTTTGGTACAGGAATATGTTAGAATTGCTCTCTATTAATTTGTAAAGTGCATTACAGTCTTCAAAAGTAAACAATGGTTTATCAAAAGTAAGGTTTTTCACTCTTTTCCCCGTCTTATCTATATTAAATATAATCTGTAGAATTTGTTGAAATTTTCAGCTGTTACTTTCTTTCTGTAAAACAAAAGAAAATAGATGACATTTATTAAAATGTCTCTTTTACAAAGCCCTTAGGGCACTGACTATATCAACAAGTGGCTATTAAGAGAGAGGACAAAGACACTTATAGATCCCTCCTCCTGGCAACAGCTTCATTAATCACGCCCCCGATCAATGGCACTCAGGAAACAAAGGCTGCTCAGGTACTTCCCGCTAACACACCATAAAATAGATCCTTCCTAATTCCATCTTTCGCTTGTTCAGTCTTTGACCTCTTTCTCTCCGAGAGATTTCTTTCTTTAGAGCAACGAGGTGTGAATGATGCACAAGATGCACAATAGCCATGAAAAGCCATTGTGTCACAGTGAATAAAACTGAGCCATGAGACCTAACTAAAGACAATATGGCATTTTTCATTATCAATATTCTAAATCATCTGTCTAATAAATGGTGTACATAGTTTAATGTATGAGCTAACCATATGCCATTTATTCAATTCTTTTTGGGGGCTACTGTATATGGGCAGATTAAAGACAGTTATTTCTAAATTTGAACTTAAAACCCATGGTGGATGCAATCACAATCAAACATCTTTGGTGTGTAAAACTGTTTTTATGTTGATTGATCTTGATAGCTTACATTGATTTCATTAAATCTGGACTCTCAAATTCATGACTGTTAACTCAGTCTGTTCTGTAGACAGAATGTAGCGTGCAAGTTTCATAGTAACTGTAGTTTAAGGTGACAGTAGAGCTAAGAATTTCCAATATGCTGATGAAGATTCTCAGTCATCCAGGTCATAGTCATTCCGTAAAAGTTTAAAAACAATCCACTGGGCTTGGTTCAAAACTTGGAAACCAAGTCCAGTGGATTGTTTTTAAACTTTTACGGAATAAGAACTCCCAACTTTAAAAGGCACATTATGCCACTGGGCCTCATGCCGCATGGTCCAATTTTTATTTGAAGAAAATAATAAAAGCAATATTTTTTTTTATAAAAGTTTAGGAAAAATGTTTGCATAAAACTAATAATGCAAACTATTTATTAATGCTCTATAAGTGTGTCTTCAGGATCTTGGTAATAATTTGATTCAGATAATTAAATAATTTGAAGACATGGCAATGAGTGCTAAATATATATCTAATAACAATGTGCAATCAAGAAATGTTCTGCCAATAAAAAAGGTCTTCCTGCTGATATCCTAGTGATCAATGAGCGATGCATTCCAGTCGCCTATACTATATGTATTAGATGTCTGTTTTAGATGGCAGAATGGTAGTTTGATAAGGCTTTTAAAGCCTCAAGCTAAGGTCTTCTTCAAAGTTTGGGCACCCAGCATTGAAGCAGCTCATTTCTGGATGTAGAAGTAAATCACATGATGAAACCCTGGTGTTTTCACCATATTCTAACAGCTACATCCTTCCCTACATCTCCCTCTGCTTTATTACCTCATTAATGCACAACACAGGAGGATTCTTCAAGCTGTCATAGATGAAACACAAACCAATATCTATTTCTAATACAACCACTTCATTTCTTCCAACTCTTCATGGAGAGTTTCTTATTTCTTTCTGTTACTAGCCTTAGTATAGGTCAAGCCATTACCTATGGCTTGACTGAATTACTGCAACAGCCTGAAAGCTGTTGCAGTAATTCTGAAAACAGATTGAGCCAAAAGAAAAGGCAAAATGTTTCGATAAAGAACCAAATATAGGAATTTTCCTATGGCGGTCTTTGAGTGTCCTCAGTAGAGGGAGATTTCCATATCAGTCAAACACAACAAAACACTGAGAAACTCGTGGCTTGACAGCAGGAACTGTCAGATGGCATCTTTATTACTTTACATGAGGAGTCCTGAAGGACTGCACAAGCATCTGTTTCCTCTCTTTGCTGCTTCTGCAAACTTATAGAAGTGAACCAGCTTCATCTGTTTGATGGTGCAGCACATATTTGTTCAGGTGATTTAAGCTCCTCCAGGTCTACGATAATGCATTGTACGAAGGAGCTGGATAACAACGCTGTTGTGTGCTGTTTAAGTTGGTCAATTTTTTGACTGTGCAAATGCTTTTTAAATCTGTAAAGGGGAGACGACTGTCACCCAAAAGATAGTGGCAGGTTTATGTCTGATGTACCTAAAAGCTAGAAAAACAAAATATAATTCTGTTTTTTGTATTTTAAATGTGCCTTTAAGATTAGCTTTAAAAATTAAAACAGTGTTGAAAAAACTGACAACACCTGTTAAATTGCTTGATACAAAACCTTCACTCTTTTGGCCTACACAAAAGATTTTTTAAACAGTATTTACTTTGGCTGGTAGAAGGCTGGTCGCCGTGTCAGGGTGATTATGGATTCATTTTCATGGATTAATATGACTGTGCAAGTGCTCCGTCAGATGTACAAAAGTGGAGAAGATATGGAGGATGTGGAATTTTTGGGTTAGTGCTCATTTATGTCACGTCCCCAATCCACTACCTTGGGAAGAAGCAAACATCTCTGTGGCCCCATAGTGGCTGTCTGTTACATGAATATTAATATGTAGACGTCCCATAGGATGCTTCGGGCAGCTAGGCTGATTTGCCTATAGGATGGCCATCTTGGGTCAGACCATAGTTCGGAAAGCTGCTTTCAGAATTTATATCTATATCTATATCTATAGATATAAATTAATTTTAGACACCTTTATCTTGGTGTGTCATACACTTAATCACCATAAAAAGTATTTTGAATCAGAATCAATAAAACATACTTCATTTTTTAAAAACATTTGTAAATTCTATTATCTGTATTACATTATCAGTCTCCCAAAACAGTGGTACGAATAACATGTATACGTGGCATTTTGGCATGTGATTCATTACTATGTGCAATTAGTCCAACTGACAATATAGCTTTTACATTCTTTCACTACAAAACATTATTTTATCAAAATTATTTTCACATTTAACAAGGTTAAACTTTCCTTGGATTTTAAGGATTAGAGCTTCAAGTGGATGCACATTAAAAAATTTTCACTTTAGCCTGTAGGGAGGATCTCAACAGGCGGGTGTAGGTGGTGATTTGCTTCTAGGTTTTTAAATTGACTGAAATGATATTCATACCTGTGACTCATAAAGGGCATCTGCTCTAAGACACCTGCTGTGAGCTCTTCCTAGCAGTTGCTTGAAGATCATGGTTTAAAATATAGCTGGGAATCAGTAGGGGTCCACATCTGGAGAATGTGAACACGAAGGCCCACAAGGACTGAGGTCTAAATTGTGAGCCAATAAAGGCTTTTCTGGGAACTAAAAACTGAAAAGAAAGCGGCACAATACAGCATGAATAAAATTGGTCTGTGAAAAATTCTAAGACATTAAATTCTAAGACATTTGCACTTGCAAATCGAAAAAAACATAAGAAAAAAAAAAGATGTAAGATAGAAAAGGCTAAATAAATGCACACACAACCGATTTAAATTCAAGGTCTATTTTATCAAATGTAGTTTTTTAATATTGACTTACAAGCAGTCAAAGTCAAAGCACATCCAATGTCCTCTGAGGGTTTACCTCAGTTACAGTAGATGCTGATACAGTATAGCGGATGACCTGAAGAGATCAAGAGATGATTTATGTGCATAAGGAGAAACACATTTGAGACTTATAACCAGCTGCCTTAAAAAGCTTTGCAAGCTAAAGGCCAGGACAAACAACTGCAAAAAAAAAAAAAAAAGACAAATAAGAACCTAAGACACAGATGCACACACATACTGTATGCTCTACTCTTACATTTTCATTCATAGTTTAGCAATTTCAGATAGACTTTATGGAGAATAAAATGTTGTGCTTCAATGTGAGTTCTTGATGTTGTAACCTTTTTGTGGTATCTGTTTTATGATGGGGATAAAATTGTTGCTGGATGAAACCACTTTTCTCTATTTTTTCTTAACTATTGTATCTACCTTTTTGGGAAATAAAATGGAATAGATTGTTCTCAACCTGTGTTTATCTACAAATAGTGACATTCCCAAAACAGAAAAATACAAACTGGACCAACAGACAAGAATTTAAATTGATTGTATTTTCTGTGCACAGGGAATGCACATATAAACGTTGCTGGTACTATCTTCTTTTTCCTACTTTTGTTTCCCCATGCCGGAATAGGCACAATTTTGGACAAACGTTGCTTGCACATAGTTTTCTTAAGGTATTTTTCATATGTAGGCTCTTAATATAACAATTTAGTAAAAATAATGTTTTGAAGATCTTTTTTATAAGTCATATTGGCAGGCATAAAGGCTTAAGAAGGGAATATCTGATGCAAACTGATTATGGCTGAATAATATTGTTAGTCTAACTACAGATCATATTTGGCTTTAGATGTCTTTAGTTTTTATGAGTTCAATGCTTCCTTTTCTTTTTCATGTTTTTGAAACTGAAGGGTACAGGGACAAAAACAAAAGTGAAAAAAGAAAGAGAGGGGAAACGTTCAAAGGGAAAGAGGGAGATGAGAACAAAGAAGAGTAACTAATATAAAGAGAATAGAAAATATCATCCCTGGATTATCTTTTTTTGTGTGTGTGTGTGTGCTGTCTGGCAATGCGGCAATAGGAATAATTGTCTTGATGCCAAAAAGAGCCCAACAGATTTTTCTTTCACAAGTGGAGCAGTACGGCTATCGCCACAGTGTTCCGCTTGATTTATGCATATAAATTGCTTTATTATAATTATGCATGGAGTATTACAGATTATATGGAATGCAATGCAAATTGAACAGGAAAGGAAAAACAGAAAAAAGGAGCAAAGATGAAAGAAAGAGGAGATAAAAGGGAGATAACGATAAAACATCTTCAGTCTGCTTCATCACCTGCAAAGAGATCTAAAAAGAACAACACAACCAACGGACATGGTAGAAGGCATACAATAAAGTAACACTTAGATACTATCGCTGAAGTATAAATAGTATAATTTAATCTGACATGTATTCATGCATCCCTGGATTCTGTCTCCACACCTGCACAGATTGAAGAAGAAAGAACACAGTGTAAATTTTATCAGAAGTTGATGTTACAAGTGGCAGTAATGGCTCTAAGAATTTACAATTTGATTACTTTTCTAGATTGTAACCAGCATTAAAAAAGGTCTATGTTACCTTTGTTCATCTTCCCATGTAAGCTGTTCAAAACAATTACAAGTAGGTCTTTAGGTCTTTTCTTGCTAAACAGTTATATTGCATTGAATCTGAGTCACAGAGTCAATTGCAAACCACATAGATGTTAAAATGTTTAAGATGTGTTAAAGGTTGATCAGTCGCAGACAAATCATGAAAAAACTTGATCTTTTTGAGCAGAATGCACTACCTCTATATTGCAGCCAAGAGGGTTGCACTACTGATGAGGGTGTTGAGAAATGCAGGAACATATAAGATTTTGTGATTGAAATGAAACAGTATTATTACCTGGTCAGTGTGTGTGTCTAGTTTCCCATTCTACAGAGGCCAAAAGAAGGAGGAAAGAAGTACATGAAAAAACGGGTACTCGTGACTGACTCCAAAGCAACTGACACCATATTCAGTCATTCACTCATTCACACACTAATGCTGGCAAGCTGCACTAAAACCACAGTCGGCCTAGGGAGCTATAAATAGGGAAAAAGTAATAGGTGATAACATGGCATAGCTCTGTAAAACTTCCTTTTTATTTCTAATATTTTAGTAACATTTCATAAGGACAATGGTTGTGTTTGAATCAATTTTTTTAAACATACATTTTAAGTATTGCAATAAAGAAAAGTATATAAAAATGCAAATTTCCGGCATGCTTCGGTGGCACTGTGTTCAGCGCACATGACCGATGTATAGAGGCCTTAGTCCTTGACATGGCCGACCCGGGTTCGAACCCGACCTGTGGTCCTTTGCCGCATGTCTCTCCCTCCTCATATCGCCTTTCCTGTCAGCCTATTGTCCTAAAAATAGCCACTAGTGCTGTAAAAACTCAATAATTAAAAAAAAAGCTAAATTGAAAATAGGTTCCCCAATTTCAGATAAAGTTTTTAGGCCTGCTTAAGAGGGTTAACTTTTTTCTGAAAAAGAGTTACTTTGCTAAACAGGAAACAGAAACACATTTGCTGAATAAGTTCTGACATGGCAAACATAACTCACATAACTGCATCAGCTGTTTCCTCTTGGCTATTTCTTTATCTGCAGCTCTACTAAGCTGTATCTATTAGAATTTTATTTCCTTTTCCATCATGTCTCCAGACAGCAAGTAATACTAGAAATACTAGTTGATATGACAGAACAATTCCAAGTTTCATAAAAATATCTCTGCTGCTCTGATATGTTTGGTCCAAACTAGATTGCAATCTCCATTTCCTGTTTATTAATTTAAATAGAGTTCAGACTACTTATATTGTACACATTTACAATAGATGTTATCTCATGGCACTTTACATAGACAATTCTATCAAATCATACAGATTGACTGGTTAATATTTACTATCAAAGGAAACCCAGCTGATTGCATCAAGTCAATGACTTCGCAGCCTCCGGTCCTCATGGATTAGCATGTAATAACAGTAGATATTTGCTTGCATTTGGTCACTGACCCCACAATAATCCCTCGCACCTAGAATCCATGCAGCGCCAGTGGAGTGGAAAAACTCCCTTTTAACAGAAAAGACAAACTTGTCCATAAATACTCAATAAATGTTTGAAAGGGAATGGTAAATTAGCTCCACAGGTGGTAGTTGGTAGCTCATGGTAGGAAAGAAACAGTTAATCAGTTCTGAGTTGGTTTTCAAGGATGAAAGAGAGCATGTAAAGTTAGTCACAGTAAAAGCTGAGCCCATAGCTATGTCCAGGTGAGAAACAGCACCTAACAGTAAAAAACAGGCCAGACTCTATAATCAATAAATTACATTGTTGACATTAGGACCCCAGCTGATTTCCCTCCAGAATGGTGTCACAGTTAGAGTGGCAGGCCAAATTTAGATATTTTATTGAGAAAAAGCAGAGAGAACTTAGAATAAGGGGTTGTACTCACAAATAATACAAAATTGGAGAAGGGCAGTATATTGACGCTGAGTAATGAAAAGTGGCCCCCGTGTCCCAGCATGTCTATAGATTCGGAAAACCTAAGTTACTCTAGCTATAAGCTCTATGCATCAAAAAGTTATGCTTTACATCTAAAAGTAGTTTAGTTTTAGGCTAAAAAATAGACAGGGTTTCTGATTCATAATTTAAAGACCTCTACATGGTCCATCAGAAGGTTTGTTTTCTCACCCTCAGAAAACTTTGTTCTCTCCCCGCCATCTTGGAGGGTAAATTATCCTATTGGGGCAGTCCCACCCTTGGCACCGCACTCTTCACATGTTTGCAGTAGTTTCAGTTAGTGACAGAGCACCCCACCTGCCATGTCTTTTATTTGATCTAGGTGCCCCCCTTCATAGCCCACTCTCAATGAATCTTCAGTGTTATAGAGGGGTGGACTTTGGCAAGGCCCTTCTCATTAAATATAAATAATACTCTGAGGCAAAACAAACTTCCCTTTAGTTCTTACAGGTATATAGAAAGCCTAAAACAGTGGGAATACTCAATCATTTATTATAAATTGGACCTGCAGTAGCAGCGGCTGGGGCTGCTAAGGCAGGAAACTCTGCAGGAGAGAAACACAGGCTAGTGACCACAATAATCTGCGGAGGATTATTATGAACGCGTGAGTCTCTAACCTGGTTTAGCAGTTCAGTCCATACCCAGAGAATAAGGTAGGATCCAGTCGGTGGGCTGCCAACAAGAGAAGGCAGGAGCTACCCAGAGTGTCCCAGACGTGCAGTCCTGGAGCACAGAAAACAAGCAGGAGACCAGATCCAAGCACACAAAGGAAAGCACGATTTTCAAGAAGACAAAGCCAAAGCCGGTGTCGAAGTGGTCCACAGGAGTCCATGCCAGAAGATTAGAGATCCGAAGAGGTACAGAAGGGAAATCCAGGTCAAAGTCAGGAAGCAGGTCCAGGTTCAGACCACAGGCAGAATCAAGCAGAAGTCCGAAGACAGGTCAGATAAAACAGATCATAAACAGGAACAGGTAGAATCCAGCAAGAGTCTCAAGATAGGTTAGACAAACAGAGCAGAGCAGAAACAAGCTTGCTCAGAGGTCCAAAGGCAGTTCAGGCAAACAGATCAGATGGGAAAAGGCAGACTCAGTGGTTGAGAGGCAGAACAGGATCAGGTAATCAGCAGAGATGGGAAGTAACGAAGTACAAATACTTCGTTACTGTACTCAAGTAGATTTTTCTGATATTTTTACTTTACTTTAC
>NW_015150872.1:252379-276385 GCF_000732505.1 Cyprinodon variegatus | reverse complement strand
CAAGTATCTGTACTTTTACTCAAGTACGGAAAGTGAGTACTTTTGCCATCTCTGGTAATCAGAAACACTAAGGTACGCTAAAAACACTCTCACCACAGGCTGAAGAATAATCTGGCCTGATGACTGGAAAAACAGGCAGGTAAAAACAGATCAGACGGGAACAGGAGGACCTAGTGGTTAAAACGCAGAACAGGAAATCAGAAACACTAAGGTAATACAGGAAACACTCTCCGCCACTGGCTCAAGAGATAATCTGGCGCTGATGACAGGTAACAGGCAGTTTAAATAGAGGCAGGAGCAGATGGATCAGAAGAGCAGTAATGAGAAACCAGGCAGTTTGACAGGTGAATCAAATGAGTAATTAAGCCAGTCATCAGCGCCAAGATCATGACAGTGATATTGTTGCAATATCAAGGCTTCAAAACATATTTTGCCTAGCCGCAAAAAGCTTGTAAAGAGTTGGACACTCCCTACCCAGTTACATTTTTTACTGATTTTGAAAAGACTCAAAGTACCTGATAGACTGATTTTAGCTGGCAGTTGTATTATAATTAAAAGACTGGGGTTGAATAACCCATTCTTGCCTTAAAGGTGATAGCCACAAGTGTAACTGATACAATTATGCTCACCCCTTTTGTTTCATACTCTTTTCCAGCTAGTAGCCAGGTACACTAATGCTCTTCAACTGGAAAAAATAAAAGAAGAACCCTTTTCTTGGCTCTATCAAGGAGCTAATAGGTTTTTGCAACATCTGAGGTTCGTCTTACATGATTTTATTCTAACCTTCTATTCCTATTTGTGCAGAATCGTTTGGCATCATCAACACATCTGAATATGTATTTTGGACCCATCATAATCATTAAAAGGATTATTTATATACAATATATTTTAGCAAAGTTGATTCTGCACCGCTCGAAATGTTCTATGAATGTATTTTTTTTATTAATAGTTTTGTTGAAAAAGTTCTAGCTATGACCTCTAAGAGGGATCACACATTTTAGAATTTGTCAAAAAACAAATATCAGCGCAGCAACATTTAGTTAACTTTTCTGTGGAAGTTCTTTAAAGGATATAGAGATACTAAATACAGTTTGGTGCCTGTTTGCTTAGAAAGAGTATGGTTTTCTAAATCTAATTCTTGTGTCCTTCCCGCCCTTTTTCCATTGGCTGCTGTCAAAATAGGTTTGCAGTTAAATCGATAATTATTTAACACCATTTGACTGTGTCCAGTTTTAAATAAAATGACAGGCTTACCCACATGTGAGAGCTGTTCCCGTTACATACATTTAAATTTGTTTGGTTATCCCTGAAAAGTGATCAGATCTTTGTTAACAAGCCATGCGGTCTGTACCCTTCTTAAACAGACTTTGACTAATTGTATATTGCGGGTAAAGTCTTGTTAAATCAATTTTGTGCCTTCAGCCAAGCAGTTTTGGGCATCATAAGTAAGATCAGCTTTAGACTACAGTATTTGCTAGTTTCAATTTTCTCAATATTGCTTAGGAAACATATTGAGATCATTCGAATATGCCTACTTCCCATTACATATGAGATGATGCTTTTAGTAAAAAGGAACCACTTTGGAAAACAATATGCCTCAATATTCCGTTTCACAAGGCTCATGAAAATGAAAATGTTAAGCTTAAGTGAAAAAAAATGCATCTCACTATTTCAACTTAGTGTTTGTAACCTATTTTCTATTTTATAAGGGCATTTAACTGAATTGCACATACGTTACCACTTTAAAGACTGATTTCCAATCTCTCAATATATTTGGCTATTATATATTTTTATACACCTGCAGCATTTCATTTCTTTCTGTATTCTAGGACATACTCAAGTGAGGGAATATTCAGAGCTTTTCACCTGTTATGTCTTCCTCCACCTCATGCCTTAAACTTTTAATTAACACTTCCAAAAAACTCCATCCTCTGGCATACTGAAGATCTGAACTCCTGACCAGAATCGCTTGGCCTTTTTGAATTTTCTTTGCCCAACATCAATTCAGGCTCAGTTAAGCAAACCTGACTTCATATTTCTGTCGACTTATTAATACCATTAATGTCAAGAGCAGTTTAAAATATTTTTATTACCACTTATGCAAAGGTTGAAAATACACTGTTTGGACCTGACTGACCGGCCTCTAAACTTATTACATATTCAGGTCAATCTGCATTCTGTACTTTAATTTCCTTTAATCTACACATGGCTCCCACTAAAGGTGATATCTATATTGAAAAGTTAATTTATTCTTCTTAATCGTTTTGACAGATGTTTTGCCCTGAACCTTTTCATATTAATGCCCTTTTGCACCATTGTTTTTAAATCGGTTTCTTTTCTCCTACACTGCTTACATTCTGATCACAGCTGTACTTTATAAATGGCAATATTCATTTAACTGTTGTAAGCTGCTCTGGGGGGGGATGCGGTAAAGCAACACAGTAAAGTGCAGTAAAGTGTGAGTCAAGTCTAGGTCAGCCATATCAAGGAATAAGGCCTCCCTAACATGGGTCATGCACGCTAACCACTGCACCACTGAAGCACACTCAAAAATATGTTTTTTTTAAATAATGCATAAGGATGGGCTACTAAGTATTTCAATACCAAGTATAATGGGGGAAAAATACATTTTCAAAGCAATATACATAATTTCAAAGTTTAAACTTTTTATTAAACTGCTCTTATTCAAAGACCTCAAACAATGCACAGCTCATATGAAACAGCAGCAGAGAACAATATACGTTTTTTCATCATTATCAGCTGAAAACTGTTTGTCATAAGGCTGATAATATATCAGGTCCAACATACAGATAACAGCAAATGCATCCTCCTCATTCTCTATTTTAAAAGCACTCAGGAGCTCATCAAAAAGCTCGGTAGTGACTTTAGTAGTCAAAAGAAATGTTTCATCGTTGTTGACTATAATGTTAGAGATTTATTCTGTCATTTTGTATACACGAGTGTACACAAAACGAAATTTCGTTTAAAACAGCTCTAGACAATTTCTATTTTTAAAGTGCAGCCTTGAAAACAGTAATAAATACATAAAAAATAGTAATATAAACATATGACTGTATATTTACAGTTCTAACATATTTACATATCAACATTCAACAGTCTAATGGCAGTAGGGAAAGAAACTGTTAAGTGAATCTGCTGGACCTGCATCAGATGTTTCGAAACCTCTTCCCAGAGGGCAGCAGGGAGAGCAGTCCATGGTGGGGGTGTGAGGGGTCTCTGATGATGTTACAGGCTCGGGGCATGCAGTGCTGGGATGAAATGTCTTTAATGGAGGGAAGTGGATCCCCGATTATCTTCTCTGCATTCTTACTACTCTTCTCACTTTTTTCTAGTCTGAGGCACTGCAGCCTCCACACCACACAGCTGGTCAGAACGCTCCCTATGGTTCTTCTGTAGAAGGTGGTGAGGATGGGTGGGGGCAGGTGGGCTTTCCTCATCCTCCGCAAGAAGTACATGCGCTTTTGTGGTCTTTTGATCAGTGAGGTTGTGTTTACATTCCAGGTGAGGGTGTCTGTGATGTGCACCCCCAGGAATTTGGTGCTGTTGACCACCTCTACAGCTGAGCTGTTGATGACTAGTGGAGCTCGATTAGGCCGGTTCTTACTGAAGTCCAAGATGATCTCCTTTGTCTTCTCCACATTCAGGATCATGCTGCTATCTCTGCACCAGTCCACCTCCTCTTTGTAGTTCTGGTCCTTGTCATCACTGATGATGCCCACCACTGTGGTGTCGTCATTTCCACATTGGAGAAGAAGATGGTGTCTCCTACGACCAAACAAATTAGGTTACGCCATTTGCAGCCATTGCATGAAAGCATGGCTTAAACTAAACAGCAAACACTCCAATCCAGCAACGTAAATATGTCCGAAGTTACACAGGCAGTGTTATTTTACTGCACCTACGATTTTAACACTGGCATTTGTGCTGTGTAGTGGATGACAGCAAGTGAGTATGTTAGAGAATACAACATGAACCTTTGGAGGTGGGCTGCCAAGGATTTGGTGGGCAATCATTCTGAAAAATGCTTATGCTTCTAGGCCACCCTGAAGAGGCAAAGAAGAAGACCTTTAGCTTTGTAACTGAAGCCACAGAAAAAGCCACAAAGTAGCTACGGACAAAGAGGGCAGACATGTGTGCCAATGCTGCTAAGACACAGGCTAGGGTCTGATCAACCCCAGTCGGGTCACCTGGGCGAGGGTGTCGGGTGCTTGAAATACCCGAAACACCCAGTAAGCCCAGGTTCCATCACTGAGGATGTGTTCCTATGCATCTGCTAGATGTAGCTTTTGACTGTAGTGACCTATTTGCCCACATCTTCTCCAACAAAAGGTGGTTAACGGTACTTAACAAAATTTGAAATTCTTATCCCCCTGTGGCAATTGTTCCACATATAATCCCATACTTCAACTTTCATCTTGAATTTAGTCCTCTTAACAAATTTAATTTGCCAAGTAGTCTGGTTAATATCAGACCAGGGCCTCTTGTTCACATTTGAAGCATGTCTTTATAGTTACCATTTCCTTTTCTATGATATAAGTGTAATGTTGTTCTGTATCATTTGGATATTTATTCATTCTATCCTTGTCTTTCTGATTCATGACGTAATTTGTTATTTGGAGATATCTTTTTTTCTGGCTATTATTGTCATTACACTGTCACAAGTACAGAGCAACAAAATTAACTCTCTGCATTTAATCCATCCCTTTGGGGAGCAGTGGGCTGCCATTGTGCGAGGCCTGGTGAGCAGTGAAAAGGGTCTTGCTCAAGACCCAGAGTGGCACTCCATGGGAGTGTGTTGAACTCAGAACATCCGACACACAAGCGCAATGCTCTAACCACTAGGCAACCACTCCCCCTCAATCTATACATAAAGAGGACAATCTAATTCATTTCCTGATTTGTAAGAAAAACTTAAAACCTTTTTCTCAAAACAATTGGTTCAGAGTAATGAGACCTCTTGGCTTCCATTTTCCAAAGTCCTTATCCCCTGTAGATGGGGGAGCGCTGATGTTAGTGCTTACAAACATCAGTGCTCCAGCTACATATTGACCTGTACTTTAGTCCAAACAGCTTGAAGAACCGTGGCCCGTACCTGTTGGATTCATAAAGAGTTTTGTCCTTAAGCACAATTCAATTCCAACTGTGAAAGGAGCTGATGGACAGGCAACTCGTAAGTTTATCAGACTGTGATGTTCAGAATCAACGTTAATCTGATGTGCTACCTAAATGCTTGTAACAAAACAATACTCTATTACCATAGACTTGACTTGGGAAGGCATAAAAATCATGATATAGAACCTTTGAGATTTCTAAGATGCTGTATCCTAAATTGTGAGTCACAGCTAAAGTGGTCAGTGTTTATTTTCAGTGTCTCTTGTGTATTTTAATTATATTAAGATGAATCAGTGCTCTTAAATATAAATCCTTAGCAACTAAAAAGTTTCTTTCAGTGTCTGTTGCTAAGCTCTTCTTGTTCAAGTTTTGAAAGCTGAACGTTTTGTTTTAAAGCACAAATGGATTTTTCTTTTCTGAGGTCAAATGACAATATACTTCTGGCTTGCTTTAGTGACTGAACATATTTTCACTGCTTTAGAAGTACTCTTTGAAGTTGTATATTTTATTAATTTAGCTGTTTCTGGTGCTTTGGGTTTGGTTAAGGTATGTTTGGCTTTTTGTGTTTAATATATCTGCTGTCATGAGAACTGTTTCTAAAGAAACACATGTTCTGGCTATTTTTCTCCAGGCAGTATACTCCAAATACTGAAGTTAAAATTTAAAGTAATGCAAAGTATTTTGTTTCCATCTATTTTGTTTCTGTTCTGCTTATCTCAGATCAGTCACAAATACAATAGCTTTTTTTGGGCCATTCGAATGTGTTCTTAATCTTTGAGGAATATACTAACTATGGAAAGTGTTCAGCGAACAGTGATCGGGTCCCTCGTTGTTCGGTGGTTTGCAGAGCTGGATTAACTCTACCATGTCTCTGCTGCAGCAGGATTTAGGAAAAAGAAAAACACTGCGTTCAGCTCCTTCTGAATCGCTGGAAAAAAGCAGTCTGACCCTTCTCCAGAGGGGTATAGGTTGCTACGTAGCGTAGCTTTTAGCTGGAAGCGCTTTGCCTAGCCTTTGAGCGGCACAAAATGCCTTCAAAATAGGAAGCTAATATGGGAAGCTAGTGGTTTTAAAACCTACCCCGGAGGGGTGTGTCTGCAGAGCTGCATAGTTCCGGCACATGAGCGACAATATACCGCAGCAATGTCATTGGTTCAAAACATTTCTGCAGTAAATTCTTAGGCTGTCATATACCGTTACATGTACATTGAAATGAATTTGGAAAAAAACTTAATGTATTACTTCACAGAATCTAAGGCAAGTTAAGCTATAGTTATCAAGAATTAATTTTGCAGAGAAATTCTTCAAATTGTTGTTTTTACAAAAGTCTTTTTCCATCATGCACAACAATGGACAAAACCCCCTCTTTCATTCAATAGCAGCTGCTATACCTGACATACCCCATGGTTTATAGCTCACTAATGCCTAATGTTCCACTCCTTTGTGATATCAAATTATTTATTTATTTTATTGAGTCGCCTGTAAGCCCCTATATGAATGATTGGCTGCCGCAGGCCTGCTGCGACATGATCTCGAGGGTTATTAAATATATTGCTGGCATTTGTTTTCTACCTCTAAGTGGACTGGACGACGCTGCAGACAAATACTTATCCTCCAAAGTAGAAGAGCCTCAGCAACAAAACAAGTGTGTTCAGGCTCTATAATCCTTTTAGCATCCTGCCGCCTGGAGTAGTGGGATTGAAAAAAGAAAAATTGCTTTGATCATACACTGCTTATTTTGTATTTGTCTTTACTCTAATCCGTACGACACCTCTGAATTTGTCTAACATTATTAATTAATCTATTTTTTTTTTGCATCCCTTTTATAACGTTGTTTATGTTGAAAAAAATCAGTCCTAACGTTGTTGTTAACACTACAAAATACATTTGTTTGTGTCTCTTAGGCTGCTTCCATGTTGTGGGTGGAGTCAAAACAGCAAGTCATTACAGCTTACTTACTGACTTTGCAGTTAGATTTTACAGCAGCGTCCTGACGAACAAAGGATTCAAAACCAGGTTGGAGCGTTGCATTTAAAAACCTTAACCACTTCACCTTTGGTGACATAGCCACCGAAGGCATGAGGTAGGAATTATATAAACCATCATGTTTTCTTGATCAATTTAAAAGTAATGTCAAAATTGGGTGAATTATATATATTGCTTTTCAGAGGAACTTATTTGTTTTTGACCTTTGCATAATTTCCTCAAATATCAACAACAAGCCAATACTCTTCTGGGGGATTTGTTTGGGAAAAATCACATGTAATGACAATACTAATCCACGGTTTGTTGAGCCAAAATTTTGTATGAAGTGAAATCCAAATTTCTGTATCCCTAGAATAAATAGTAAATAAAATAATCTTAATTTTGATTAATTTAACCCTAAAACTCTCTAAAAAAAAAAAAAGGATAGAAGTACTTAAAGTCAGGAAGTATCTGCCATAATTACCTTTCAACACCAGATAGAATTAATCCACCTGCATCTTGTTCATGCTCACACATATTTAGCGAAAGCAGATGTTTTAGATGTTGCTATACAAAGAAATAGTGCAGTGGTTTAAAATGTTACTATGCAACTGTATACCATCAGGACTGGTGCTTGGGAGACATTGCAGCTGATCCCTCCCACCCTAAAAACAGACAGTTTTAGACTCTCCCCTCTGACATGGGGCTAGGGTCCATCAGGACTAAAACCCCTTGCCACAAAAAAAACAGCTAATTTCTATCTGCAGCTAACTAATTAACAAGGGCTGGGTCATTCACAGACACATTTTCCTTGCAAATAATCCAAAGATACTGTAACTGTACATATTGTTCATACTGTCTTTTTTAATTGTACTTTTTGTTATACGTGCTTGTAGTCTTCATCTGCTAAAAATGGTTGTATTTCATCTATTTTCTCAGAAAATTCATATTAAAACTGCATTTGTTTATTTTCTTTAAACTGCATTTTTTTTTCCATGTATAGCATCTTATTACCAAAGTAATTTGCTTGTATGTGTAGAAAACAACTTGGCAATAAACATTTCTGATTTTTGATGCTGATTCAAAAACCAAGTGTCTTATCTATTTTAAGCCCGGAATAAACGAAAGCATTAGTAAAGCCTAATCCATCCAGACAAAAGGTTTATGTTTAATTAAAAATACTCATGGTAAAGCTTTTGAACTCAATGTTTCTTTCTTTTCTTTTTGTTTTCCTTTTTATTTACACTTTAAAAACTTGGAATGAAACTGACAAAACACTGCAGTCAATGCTAATGTGAAACAGCACTGCAAGATTACTGCAGTATCCTGCTTGATCTCACTTCATCTCGATATCTCGAACTTTCTTATTACTTGCAACCCTCTTTTCGTTTCCATCCACTCTTTGAAAATGCAACAATAGAGAAAAAATTAGAGAGTTATCACAGTTTTTGCATAACCAGCCCATCAGTCTCATACAAAGTCATGTTTATTCATGTTGCCCTCAAGGGAAAAGGGGTAAAAGAGAGATGATTAAATTCTAATTTGACCTCTATCATAATTTAGCTGAGCCTATTATGATGTCAATCATTTCAACTCAATACCAGACTGAAGATGGGTGAGCAAAGGGGAAGAGTTTTCAGATAATTTGAGTAACACACAACAACTGTATCAAATTGGTTTTTGTGCAACCAAATGTATTTTTTCCCCAAGAGAACATGGCTTGCTCACTGAATATGAATATTAAATGGTAACAGCTTGTGAAAGTGTCTTTTTATTATTTGCAATTTTGTAAAAGGGAAAATTACCTAACCTATGAAAAAGAGTGAATGTATTAAAAATCATTACAAATTTTTCGTTTTCAGGATCTTCAAGGCATGTAGATACTTTGATGGAATTTTATTGTACAAGGGATGAAAATGTTGAAAATGAATAATTGAAGCACTTTTCCACTGACTGCAATAAAAAAGCCTTTTACCACATTTTTAGTGCACGTGAAAACGGGTACATTGTCCTTACTGACAATTTTTTGCCCCAAACTACACTGATTAAAAGTTCAAATAGTTGCAGGACAGCATATATTCTTTCCCTCCTCATGCTAGATACTTGAAAAATTATTTGACAGCCCAGTCATTATTAAAATCATGTGTCTTTATGAATAAAGCAACACTTTTTAATTTGTAAGTTCCCCAGCTTCTTTAACGGTTGTCCATACTGCTGAGCTTGCCAGTGCTACATAGAGATTTTACTATGAGTTGATTTTGATTTTTCGACATCTTAACATGTCTAGTAATGTTTGCAACATTACTCCAAATTTTGGGTATTCCAGATCATATATTAAAAGGATTATACGTTTCAGCCTCGATGTGAAAATCAAGCCCTTGGAAGTCCATAAAATTATCAACTATTCCCTGTATTTATAAGCTTTTAGTTTAAGCTTTAAGCATAGAAAGATTTGTATGAACAGAGGAATAAAGTAATATTTAGAAAAATAAAAGTTTTATATGCTTACACTTAAATGTACCAAAAATTAAGCCTACAAAAAGTTCTTCTTAAATTTATTTCATTTACAAGGGTAGAGAAAAAAAAGTGCATTTATACGAAATGCAACACGGAAAAGAATACCACTGTCATGATCTTGGCACTGATGACTGGATTATTGGTTTATTCCATTCATCTGCCTAACTCTGCTCAGTGGTCATTACCATTCATCAGATGCACCTGTTCCAGATCCTATTTAAACTGCTTGGTCACAGCCATCAGTGCCAGATTATTCAAGCCGTAGATGAGAGTTCTCTAGCGCAGCGGTCCCCAACCACCGGGCCGCGGACCGGTACCGGTCCGTCGGTCATTTGGTACCGGGCCGCACAGAATAATTTATCGACGATCAGAGTCTGAGTGATGTTTTATTTTGAAAAATATAAAAAAATCGCGGTATTCTCTCCCAATTGTCGGTGCATCTGTGCCTCTTGACACAGGTTAAGACTCATCCTATCGATAACATCCTATCTTTGTGAAGCGGGATTTTCTGTGGTTACAGCGACCAAAACAAAGCTACGGAGCAGACTGGACATCAGGAGCACACTTCGTGTGTCATTGTCTCCGAATACGCCTCGATGGGACCGGCTTGTTTTATTTTTATGCTGTTTGTATTTGATTCTATGCCAGTCGTATCATTTTACTTGATCGTATTTTCCCGCCCGGCCGGTCCGCGCGGGGGGGTTGTGGATTTGAATACGATCAAGTAAAAACGGTACTTTTATAAATCACTTCAGTCTGTCTGCCTAAATTCTGGGTCCAACGTTCTGAGTCCTGAATCTAGAACATGATTGGGGAATATAGATCAGTTCAGATGCTGTTAATAAATACAATGAAAATCCAAAAGGCACTGATATGTATTTGGATGTCAAGTGAAAAAAAACAACAACCTGATAAATGTTTTAAAAGGCAAAAACTTGAACAGTCCTTATTGACTATATTAAATTAGCGATATAACAGTTATACATTGCACCAAAAAATAAAGGAAGTGTATTAAGTCAGTTACAAGAGGTGCTGAAAACTTCATATGTGATGATCCCATATTGATCTCTTAGCTCCCCAGCAGCCACATCACTTCATCTCCTATTTTTTTTACAGTCTTCCCTCCCTTCACCTCATCTTGCAATATCCTGCAAGGTCTCATTGATCAGCAGCCTTCAAGGGCACAGTGGTTGTGTGGTTGGAGGAGGTCAAACAAGTTAAGATAAGTGCTGTGGAGCAGCACTTTGGAGAGTCAGTAGGGATGAAGATCAGGCACCCACACTCGAGCTCAAAGATTAAGGACTTATCCATATCTCTACCTCATTACCTTTTAATTCCTATTTGTTGACACATTCCTCTACATGGTGTTGCCCCACATATTATGACATCTCTCTGCTATGATCTTGGGAGGAGGGAGAACTCAAACACACACAATCAAAGAGAATACACTTTATAAGAACTGTTACCCACATACAAAGCTGGTCATCCATGAGAACAAATTTAGTTATAAAGTAATTTTAACAAAATTCTTACCTTTTAAAAAAATAAATTAATACATACCTTACTAATAAGGTGATAACTGATTCCTTGATCGTTGCTTGTGATGGCTTTATTTATTTCATAACATCTATGCATATATATCAGTGCACAAAAAACTTGACCTTAGTCAAGCAGGGTTATGCATACATTATTTCTTTATCAGATGCATTCATTGCTTCAGATAACACTACATTGGCTAAACTACTTTGGAAAACCTGTGCAGGCAACATTTTTAAGTATGGAAATTATTGATCCTGTATAAACTCAGTTGCATCATGAGCTATGTCCCATGGGGCCTTGAAGCATTAAGAAAAGAAGAGCAGAGAAAGCATACCATTTTCATACTACAGCTCCCAAACAATGAACTTTATGTTTTATAATGTCATTCATTTCTTTGTCATTGATTTACAACCTCTCTGCAAAATACTCCCATAGAGATGTCATAAAGGCTCTGAGACTGTTGCTTTCCCTGTCTTTACCCAGCCTCCAATGCAGCCATATTGGGGTGCATTTCCTAAAAGGTTATCCTAGCAATAGTAGGCAGAGCCAACCTGATCAAGAAACCAGGCTCTTTAGCTTTCTCGAGTTACAGGTTTTTTTAGAACCAGACTGCTGAAAAACAGTCTTCAACATTCTCTCTGAGTTTACAAGAGCAACTCAGAGGTCCCATACTTGGATCCAGGAAGGGAGATCAACAAAGGACACCACTAGCCAATTGGCTAGACCTTCCAGCGATGGATCCAAGCTAAGCTTTCCGGAACTTTGGAGAGACTTTAGCTTTCCAAAATGAAGATCAGCAGAGGGTCCACGTCTGGCAAAGTTAGGGACATAGTTTCCAGTTCAACAATTTCTTTTTGTTTGTTTTGTTATTATTTTATTTGGGGATGTTTTTTCCAACCTGTTTAAAAGTATAGTGGATGATCTTTTATTTCCGGGTGGATCATCTAAATAAGTGGTCCTCCTAATTGTCAATCATTCTGGTGATATGTTTGCGTAAAGCCATTCTATGTGCTTAGCTATCTTTTTCCGCGCATGCACACTTTCAGCCGCAAATGTGTGGTGAGCTACGGTTTCACACATTGTCATTGAAGCTCACCTTTCTCACTGCGGTTCTTTGAAAATGCCTAAGGGGTCATAAGAGATTTGCTGTCATAGCCGCCCGCTGTCGCCATAGGCTATCACTACCCGACAGCGGCGACTAATATCAAAGATGGCACATGCACCGCGTGGTGGAGGGGGAGTAACGTTACCAACGGAGCAAAACGCAGTGATCATCTGTCAGAACAGTCAGTTAATTGAGTTTGCTAAGTATTTTTCTGGCTGATTTAAAATGTAAGGAAAATAAATGACAAACGTAAGACTGCTTTAACATCTTGTTTAGTAGCGATTTATTTTATATGATCTTTTGCTGCTGAATGAGTAGATGCTTCGTACATTGAGACAAAAATCAATACTTGAGCTGTCTATTCTGCTGACACAATGGTGGGGTTACAACTGTTGTAAAGCAGTCAGATGTGAATATAGAGGTGCTCACTTATACTGGAGTTAAGAAGCAGTAAAGGCAGGATGAGCACAAGGCCACAGGAAAGTGTACAGTGACACTAGAGTGTTTCTCATACATACAAGGATAAGACATTCTGACAGGGTTTAACTGAAAGAGTCAGGCTTAAATAGGCAGAGTAACAGCTGGGAGGAATGAGGGGGATTGGGTTAGTGGCGGGTGAATCTACTTACTCTGATTAGCAACAATCAATCAAACAGAATTCATGACAAGTATATTGACTATGGATAACTACTGCAAATGTTATCTCTTCGGTTTGTTGCATGCTAGGTTTGGCTTTTTTATACTCTTAAACATTACAAATATGTAAAGGAAAAAATAAATAATCTAAACCTCCTCAATAATCTATAAAAAATGTTTATTAGTTGCAACTCTGGACAACTCCAAGACAACTTGTCAAGCAATAATTTATGTTCAATGGTGGCACTATTAAACATATTTATGAGGAGACTAATATGTTATTTAATCAAATACATTTCTGGCTGTTATATTGTTCTGTGAACACACACCAAATTAGCTGTATGTTAGGAAAACAAATGAAAGTGTGAAATAAGCTGAAGTCATGGTCAAACTCTGAAAACATAATTAATAAATGTGCAGCTTCCATTCAAAATATACTAAGTTTATTCAACTCGAATTTCAAAATATTGCAGTTAATGATTTTTGATCATTACATTTGTTTACTGCTGCGCAAGGCGAGCTAACAAGTTGGGCTGCATGATACACCAAGGTGACATTTTTAAGCTATTTTTTGGAAAGTGAAAGCAAACTTTATTTCGCTTAGGGTTTAAACAGTAATATAACATATTATGAATTTCCTCATTTGCTCATTCAATTTTATTTCCATAATATGACCTAAGATTTCTTTAACATGGATAACCTGGTGTCTGCTAGCTACTAGTTGAATTAACTAAAAGTTGTTGATTTCTAAACTAAATAATCTAGGATTTCTATTCCCTTGGGAACAATCACAGAGGGTTATGAATACATTATCTAAAGGGTTATTAATTACTTATTTAGACAAATGATTGAAAAAATATTATTTTACCAAATAATATTTTATTTACCTCTGAAATTGCAGTATTAAATTTCAGTTGTTATAAATTAGCTAAAAACCAATATGACCACTTTCCTAATTCTTCAAGATCAACTTTGATTCTCAAACATAAAATCAATGCCAAACTGTGATATTATTGCATCTTTTTATTGATTATGGATTCTTAACCATTTTGTATTCCTATTTCTTTGTGTGCATAGTAGCTGAGTAGATAAGTTTAACTAATTTAGGAGAAGAATTCTTAAAAACCCAAATTATTTAGCTAAAATTATTTCCCCACGTTTTCCAGACCTGTAATCTCTGCTGATCATTGTTTTGCAAAAGGCTGAGTTTTCTCCAGCATTAAGCAGGTTAAAACCCTAAACCCACTGAATCTGATTTTGCATGCAATCCAACAGAAAGTTGCACTTCCAAGTGCAAAAAGTGTGTTTGTAAAACACATTTCCAAATTTAAAACTTTAAATAAAATCTAACATTCTAATTCATCATAGAATATCCAATGCAACTTATACTTCTTATCTACAAGTAGGCCTACAGCAAAACAGAATTGCAGAAAAGGATAAAGTTGTTCTTTCCCCGAGGTGAAACAATCAGATTGTGTCACTGGGGTAGCGTGTCCTCTGACCGAAGATAACAGAGAACTAAAATCTGCTTGGTTGATCTCAGTTGGCCCAAGGCTCCTCTTTGACCTCTGTCACTGAAAACTGATAAATTGTGTGTCTGTGCAAAACACATGCAGAAGTAGATTGGATGTAGCATTTGAATAGAGAGATTTACAAGGGAGCAAAACCTGATAATATGTTGAGCACAGCTTACAAGCAAAATATATACAGTTAGGCCTTATCAAACATAACCAAATCCATCTAAGTAAATATTTTAAACACATGATCTCTACTTGTATTTAACCAGTGTTGTCAAATGCCTAACAAGTAACACATCAGTAATTGTTCCTAAGATCAACACCTTTACAGGTATTTTAATATAAAATAGTAAAAAGGAAGGCAAAAAAAGACACAAAAATCTTTCCTTTTAATGGCCCTGACATTTTTGCTAAATAGATCAATTTGCCATTGATTGTTACCCCTCATTAGAGTAAAATGATGGTTAAAAAGTGAAAGGATATCATACATTTATTTAAGTCTAAATATGCCATAAAGTGGTATAGTTAGCAGGGCTATGATGGACCCTGTAGCCAAAATACAAGATGGCTTTCTTATATTTCAAGTTTAGTTACACAGTTGATTATTTGAATCCTGTAGACCTTATCTCAGTAAACACGATATTGTTACAATGAGGAAAATAATTATTTAAACACCCTGCTAATTTGCCAGTTCTCTCACTAAGAAATCATGGAGGGGTCTGAAATTGTTCTTGTATGTGCATATCTGCTGTGAGAGACATAATCTAAAGATAAAAAAAAATCCAGAAATCACAATGTATATTTTTTACTATTTATTTCTATGATACAGCTGCAAATAAGTATTTGAATACCTGGGAAAATCAGTGTTAATATTTGGTACAGGAGCCTTTGTTTGCAATTACAGAGGTCAAACATTTCTTGTAGCTTTTTACCAGGTTTGTGCACACTGCAGGAGGGATTTGGGCACACTCCTCCACACAGATCTTCTCTAGTTAAGTCAGGTTTCCGGGCTGTCGCTGAAAAACACTTAGTTTGCTTATTGTTGGCTTAATAAAGACATTTAATAATATTTCCACAGCTTCATTCTTGAGTGGTCTTGAAATAAATAAAGGAGGCATCAATGTTCAAGACCAAGAAAACACTGAGTCTATATGAGACTATATTGAGTCCATGACAAGATAGAGACCATCAAAAATTGACCGGACCAAACTACTACGAAACTGGAAGACAAACACATATGTTGTTCGGGTGCATACAAGCCCCTTACATGTCTTACAGGTTGCTTCCTTTGGTTATCAACAACAAAACTCCCTAAAAAATACATTGGTTAAATCAGATTGAATAACTATCCGTATCAAAAGGTCCCTACCGAGTACATGACCTGAGCTTACTTATCTGTCTCTAACTTTGAGTTACATATATTTGAGGCCTGTTTTATTTCCAATTTGTCACTTAAAACTGGTTTAATTTGACTGATTTTCCAAATGTCATCCTGTTTTCCCACTTTCTTACTGTGCAAATGTTCTCCCCCCTGCTGCTATTGTTTTCAACTTAGAGAGTGGCTTATAAGGAAGTGGGTAAAGAAGAGAGAGAAAAAAATCTTTTATAGGGAAGGAAGGAAGCCTTTGCTTTAAGAGGCTTAAGAGCATCCTGGAAGCCATCATTTGGCCTCAGACCAACCACAGTTCTGGAATTGAGTTGCTGCTTTATCTGTTTTTAGCTTTACGATTCCAGGCAGAAGTCTGACCACCACTGCTCTGCTTAGTTGAAGGCAAAAAATAAACAAAAAGTAACACACAACCACAGGCTTAAGCCTCTCTCACACATGAGTGACTCCATCTTTAATTTCTCAGCTGTAACACTTTTTTTTTAAGGTAACAACATGGGTGAAACAACTAATTTTAGAGTTTGGCACATTTTTTTTTTTCTAACTTAAAGTCGCTCTTTCTAGTTCTGAAGATTCATGTTTTATTTCAATCTCATGAAGAAAAGCAAAAGTTATCAAGAACAACTTATGGTATGTGCTCTATTTTTATTACCAAAAACAGGGCAAGTCAAAACAATTCAAGAAAATTAAGTGGCACATTTCAGTTGCCAGATGATTCAAAGTACATAAAGAAAAGAAAAGTACATCATAGTGGCATAAAGGTAAAACGAATATTTAAAGAGGGAAAAAAATAAATAAAATATAGATGATTATACATAAAAAAGAAAAAATTGACTTAAAACATAACTAAATAAGTTAAGACAACAAATTCAAAGGCCATCCTTAACAATACAAGTTTAATTAATTTAAATATTCAATTTGCCAATATGACATAAGTTTGTTCACTTAAGATTAATACAGCATTTATTCACAGAAATGTTATAACCTTGGCTGAAATCTGATATAACGATTTCTATGATCACCAAACACAATTAAAACCACAAGCAGTTTAAATGAGAAAGTAAACAAACTCCCAAAAATACCCTTACTACAAACTCAATTCAGCTTTTCAAATAGTACTGTCTGCACAGGTGATTATTGCATTTGCTGGAAGCAGAAATCTCACAGATCCGAAAAATATGTTTGTCAGAATCTACCTGTGGTCTACTAAACCAGCAGTAAAAGAGGAGCAGTATCAGTCATTTTTGAAAACCTATTGTTAAAATTTTCTGACCTTGTTAAATGAACTAATATGATATATATTTTTTAAAATTATGATTCTAAAGCTAAAATAAACATTGCCAGAAGTTTGAGTGCTATTTCTGTACTTTTATGAGTTTTATTCATGGCCTTATATGCTCATGCTAGATGAATAGGGAGTACTAAATTGACCTTGGCTGTACCATAAATAGTTGTGTATTCTCAGCAGTGGGTAAAGAACCTGTCAACTCAGACAGGACATATTGCAATTTTTAAGCCAGAATCTATGGTCAAGTAGTCTATATTTATGTTTCAGTCATGCATGAAATGCTGAATTCAGTCAAAATGCTAAATGCTTAATGACACGGAGACTATTTATACAAGACAAAGCACTTATCTTGTCATTTTTGAGGACTGTCTAACAGCCTTGGAATATCACTCATGGACCTAATATGCCAGCTTTGACTCTTGACAAAATAACAGTACTCATATAATACGCTGTTAGAATCCCTGAAAAACTATTTATGTTTAATAAAGCAGCACAAGAACAGACGGCTATGCTCAAGTTCAAAGTTCTGCTTCTTTGTGAGATCCTTGCTGATAAAGCCCAATCCAGTTTTCATTATTTCTCAAGGTCTGTTTATATACTTTTTCAGGATAAATGTCAATCCATGACCTTTCTTGAAGTAATATAAGCTCTCCAAAGGCTGACACAACACTCAAGTTTGTTTGGTTATGTTCAAGGGTGAAGAGATCTTTTACTGCTTAAAGCCTTAGTAGTGCCTATTTCTATGGAACACAGCATCATGTATTTAACATGAAATATTTATCTTTCTTTTGCTTAGATCATTTTGCTAAGATTTTATTGTAATGCCGGATATTCATTCCAATTCACTATCACTAGAAAAATAACATTTTCAGTCTATTCTACTTCTAACACAGTTATTGGAAATAGTAAATAAACCACCTATGGTTGGAAGAAACTGTAGTTTTGCAAATATGTAATGAATTCCTCTTTCATGTTAATAGCCATCCTATATTGTATTCTGTGCAATGCAGAGTATATAAAACTTTAATTAATATGAAGCCTGTACTGTGTTTATGCAGTGTCGAAACAAAGTTGAGCTGAGCTGAGGGAGGTTGGTGTTTAGTTTGTGTTTGGGGGGGACTTAACATTAAAAAGTGTCAAGATGTTAATCATATTGGTAAATTTGGGATTAAGTTACTTGAAGAACACAAATATTAGCAGGGGAAAGAAAACAAACAAACAACAACAAAAAAAGCAGTATAAAACACAAAGCATCTATTCTTCGTCATGGTGAGATGATAAAGAAAAAAAACTCTCTGGACTTAGCACTTCACCCAAACCAAAATATATATATAAAAAAAATCGGAGTTGAAAAGAAATGCAATGGTCAGAAAAGAAATATCCTTTTAACCTCAGACTGTTGAGGTTTTTGACTACTGAAACCACCAAAGACAAGATCAACAAAAAGCACTGACTTAAACTGAATGGCATGACTGTATTACACAGGAAGTAGAGTTAGCAAACTGGTACAGGTCACAGATCAGCAAAAGACAGAAGTTTTAATAAACTTGTTACAATCAGCCATGTTTAACTTACTTTTTCATATCAACTATTATTAGGAATTATATGTACTGTATGACTGTATACCCTAACCCTGTAGATTTTGAGAGACAGTTTGCAGTTTGGACCCCAGCAGGGAAATATAAATATAAAAAAATAAAATATAAAAATAAGTAAAAAAACAAAAACAAAAAACACCTCAATTGAGCATGAAAACTTTTTTACAAAATTCAGTAAGTTCTTTCAAATTTCACTATCAGTGAAAAAAGCATTAAAAATGGTAATGTAAACATGCCTTTTGACAAATTACATGCAGAAGCCATTGTAAATGGTTGAAATATCTAGTGCAACAGAGACAATGCTCAGAGATGGCTTTAAAAAAAAATGTATAGTAGTTCAGGGGTAAAAAAGATACAGTGCGTAGTATGATGCAGTTTAAAATTCTGAAAAAAAGGGTTAGTATAATTTTGCAGATGCTGTGCTTGTAATGTTCCATGCCCCACATTTCCATGCAGAAAGTAGAAGAGAAAAGCATAATACTAGCCCTAAGGTTTAGGTATGAGTCCTGAGAGAATAGTAAATAGCTTACTGGTGATGAGAGCGCTTTATGACGTGCAAATAGGGGGGTTTCCTGCACCTGCACAACACATACAAAAGTAAACAAGAACTATATAAAGACCTTTCTGAATATATTATTAAAAAAGTGTTAATTTCTTTTTATTTTATATTCCCTAGTCATTGCTATAGCTGTCTCATTTCCCCTATATGTTAAATTTGGATGTGCATTTTTGTATTTTGAATTGTCAAAGCGGTCAAGATATATAATTATTCAATCACTTTTGTAAGAAAAAAAACCGAAAACATTCCCAGTAGCTGTGCTGAGTGAATGTGTTTTCAGGTTATTATCAAAACAAATCATACATTACTACTCTATATAGTAGTATACTATATGATATATTTTTAACAGTAAGATTACAAAAACAGTAATGGTCCTGCGATTTTTTGATGGGACAGAGATGCAAGTAGCCTTTCTGTCCAGTTTCTGTGCACCCAAACCCTTATATGTACTTCGACCAAGCAGGCCTACACACTTTAGAGAGGGGTGCAGGCAGTGGTGACTGCTGCTCTCTAAAACAGGGGAGGCTCAATGATGTCAATGAAATTCAAACATCATGAATTGCATTATCGCATGTTGAACAAACTCCGGCAAGTGTTCAGCACAAGATTACTGATCTGACCGATGACTTTTCCCTCTCGAATCATGAGGAAAACCTCCTTGCTGTCTGGCCAGTGTCTGTCAAAAATCCTTCAGTTTTTTTGACAAACAGCATCAAACAAGCCAGCTTGCTCCATAAACCCTCTAAGACTTTTAGCCTCACTGGAAGTGAAATATTTTGGCATTTTATCCAATCAGGGCTCTACGTTCTTGCTGCTTATCTAAATAGACTGAGGCTCAAACCTTAACCGGCATTTCTCATAGAGTTAGAGACGTACTGCTGTTCTAGAGCACAGGTGTAGTTGATCATGTCCGAGAGTGGCCTCAAAAGCTGATAAATATACTCTGCATAACATACTCATAAAATCACACATATTTTAGCTTATATTTAATGCAGCTTAATGACCAGATTTATGAAGTTTAATAATGCATAAAACTTTACTAAATTTCCAGGGCAGGTTTAGCGCCCCTAGCATTCAATGAGAAATTACAACTGGGTGTAGGGTATAAAGGGAGTATTTGTAGCAGGCCCAGAGCTGCCCAGTGAATTAGCTCACCTTAGAGCCTTTTGTAGGCTCAGGTGTCTGGTCAACATACATGATTCCTCCAATGCCCCACGGCACATCTGAAAGATGTTTCCCACTTGGGAAGCTCCCATGAGCCAATTGCAAATGTGTGATGTAGCAATTAAATCTGGACTAGGACTGAGAAAAATTGGCAGATTAAACTTTCTTTGGAAGTTTCAGATGTTTTTTTTTTTTTTTTTAAGTGTAGTAAAATCAGATTCTATATAAAAATCTTTTATTTTAAAAAGAATTACACAAATTCAAGTTTCCAAGTTAAAACAGTGACTGATAAGATTTATTAATAAATGCAAAAACCAGGAGAATAATAAAGGTAGTAAAAATGACAAGAATATGAGGTAATGTGCAGAAAAGGAGGTTAGTTGAATCACTCTTTTGATTTAGTGACACTGTAAAACTCGGCCTGCTTTTAAAAGCAGCAAAATGCCTGTTTCATAATGTCAGTGCTACCACCTGGTACTGTAGAGCAGTACATCCTTCATGTGCTCCAGTGGAAATGTGGTGGGAGGCCCACGAGAGGGTAACCAGTTGGTTTGGCTCTTAATGTTGCCACCTGCTCAGGCAGCCAAGTGTTGAGTCAATGAGGCTGTGAGTGAGCTGAGCATTGGGAATGAGCAGCATTTGACTGAAGCACCCTTCACGCTAAAATCACACAGGTGAGAGCTACTCTGACACATACTCAGCCGTTTAGACACTTGTGGACAAGTGAAGCATGATTGCCTCTTCACCAGTGGACATGTTGTCCTTCTCTAATTGATGAGGCAAAGCTTGGTTGGTTTATTTTTCCACTTTCTTTTCCAGTTTAATTTGTTTCTTCTAAAAAACGTAGGGCATTTAAAAAGTTTATTGGGGATTGATGAGGCATTGAAAAAAAAAAATATATATATACTGTATATTGTCAAGCAGCTTAAAGCATTCATTATGGAAACTTAAGGCATTAAGGATTGCGTATTGTTTTATAATTCTCACAAGTATTATTTTTAGTGGAAAGATATTTAATACATGAAAATCCACATGATGATGTATCTGACTGGTACTTAACTAAAGTTTAGTACCAGAGTAAAAGTATTGATAATCCTGGTCAAATCTTACTCAACTACAATTAAAAGTTGCTTAGCCAAAAATATGACTCGCTTATGAGTGGATTAGACTTCCTACAGCATCGCTTTTGAACCTTTTGTCCTGAGCTGTGTTCAGTAATTAAGACACCGACCAGCCAGACCCATGTCCTAGCTGTTTATCACAGGTGTTAAATTAAAAAGGGTTAGTGGATCTAACTGAGCTATCTCTATAGTTATGCTGCTATAGGCTTAGACTTCTAGAGGACATAGGGACCCCCATTTCATCATTCTGCTTCATTCTGCACTGTAAGCAATTGCTGTAAATTTACAGCAAATTTTCAACACTAAAATACTGTTTTCATGTTTAACAGTTCAGTACTGTAATAAGCAATGCATTGTGGGCTTCTTAACTTGGAGCAACAGGACAGAGGCCGTAAACGGTATGCGGCTGTTTTAAATAACGGGATACTACAGTATTTTCTGAAAAATGTCCAGAAGACGACTGCAGAACACACAACGTGCTACCATCTGTCTTCATCACAACGATTCCACGCTTGTATCTAAAAAATGTAACGGTACGTAAATCAAAATCTTTTTTTCTTTGCCTCTGTGTTTGCTATTTTATTTATATTGCCAAGAATTTTTGATATAGGCTAACGCTCAGGAGTTTGTCTAGCTAGGCTATATGTAAGCTATCAGTGGTGCTTAGATTTGAATAGGGTAGTCAATATTCTACTATATTCTACTGTACTACTCTATTTTTTTGTTGTTGTTGTTGTTAAATCTTGGTTAACTATAATATACAGTAGCCGGACGACAGCTTACACACACGCATGCACACCCCCCCACACACACACACGCACACACACACACAGGGTATTGGACCTCATTCGAATCCCATTTGCTGTCACTTTACTCCACTCTGATCTTAGACTATTTTGATGATTTTAGGTGCTTCATTGGTATAAATCCAGAGAGAAGGATAAAGGCCAAAAGGGGGAAGGTTGTCTCCAAGAAGAAAGGTGTGATTCCCAGAAGAAGTCTTCTACAGTCAACACGCACGTCTCCATGCTCCTGAAGAAACTCCTTGACTTTTAATGGGACTTCACATAGATCAGTGAGTTCTCCTTAATCTTGCTGTCTGTCCATGTGTTGTTTTGACAATCTGGCATTGCCACATTAAGCCACAAGAATTTATTAGTTTTATAAGCATTAGCTTGGAGAGTATATTGTACATTCCTGATTGTATAATATTTGTTTGTTATTGTTTGACAGTGGCTCCACTAGAATAATATTGCAGAGGAACAGCGGCTAACAAACTGAACATCTCTCCTGGATCCACAAGATTTGAATCAGGGTGGTTCACACCCATCCAGATTCCCTGGACTACTACTACTACTATCTCACAGGACTACTTTAAGAAGTAAAGTACAGTTTCTTCCCTAAATGTTCTCTTTTATCCATATTACTGTAATGATGTATAAATCCACATGTTCTAAATGTACTGTAATAGTTTTGAAATGGCCTTGATGCACTTTTTCAAAATGTTCTTACGTTTGTTTTCCACATGTTGTCAATTCTGCATACAGTATTCTGCATTTTCACAGACATCAGAAAATACATTGCAGATTACATAATATACATCTTTTAAGTGGAGTTTAGAGGAAAATGTTAATCTATCTCACAGGATTATTTTAAGAGGAAAAACACATGCTGGTTTGCTGGATGTTTTTACTCATAATCAAAAAGGTCTTAATGTTCCTACTTTGAAGAAGTCTTAATAATGTTTAAACTCTTATTTCCCTGTATTTGTTATATTGGTGTGTAAAAGACAATGTTAAATAATATTGACATTGGCTCAAAGTCAGCTAGTCAGCTGTCTCTGTTTGCTACACGAAATTTTCTGGGGGGGGTTTTCTCAAATTTTTGAAAGTAGCAATATTCAGTATTATATTGCCTTTTGAAATAAATTATTTTGATTCTTTTTGATTTGATTGCTTATTTTGCACAATGTTCATAATAATGCTTGAGCAACTGTCTGTAGAATAATGAAGTTCTTATATTGATTTCATGTATTCAAGGTTGATATTGTAGGAAACTGCTAAACTGAATTATTGTATTGTGTATCTACTGTGCCTCTCTACAGTAAACTTAAACAGAATATTATTGTAATTTCCAAATAATAGAAATATGATGAATTTATTTTTTAATGTATTAGACAGTGAAATCATTGAACAGTAAGAAAACAGACTACTACTGTAAAGTCAATTTACGGTATGAAAACCCTAAAATTACAGTATATCGCTGGTGTCCTAGCTGCCAGCTCTTTACCGTAACTCATAGAAATACAGAAATATACCATATTTCTGGTTTACGGTCTACTACTGTAATATCAATTTATGGATGAATACCGTAAAAATAACGGTATATTGCTGGCGTCTCTGCTGCCAGCTCTTTACTGTTATTTTACAGGACAATTACTTACAGTGTGTCTCTATTCTCCCAATCTATAGAATCTG
>NW_015150872.1:251329-252369 GCF_000732505.1 Cyprinodon variegatus | reverse complement strand
GGCCGCTCACACTGAGTCTGGTTCTGAGGGAGGTTTCTTCCTGTTAAAAGGGAGTTTTTCCTCTCCACTGTCGGCACAAGCATGCTTAGTCTGGGGGCTTGCATTTGAGTCAATGAGTCAATGCAATCAGCTGGTTTCCCTTAGATTGAAAACTTTGAATCAAATTGACTGTATGATCTGGTTGAACTGTAAAGTGCCTTGAGATGACTTGTGTTGTGAATTGACACTCTCTAAATAAACTGAATTGAATTTAACTCTTATGTACTGTACTGCAAAAGGGTAGGTTAGCTATGTGCACACTTCTGATAATTTTAAAAGAAAAGAAAAATAAACAGTGCCTATTCAAACCCTTTTTAATACCCCTTTTTTCTTTGTGTGTATTGGGTTATATGGATTCAGGGTAACCAACATTAGAAGTTTTGTCATGGTTTGTTTCCAATTGTTTAGCAGATGAAGGAAGCCAGGATAAGCCCGAGAGTGAAGTCAAAGCCGATGGCGAGGACATGCTTGGGAGTCAGAGCCAGGAGATCAGTGGTCCAAGGAGGTACCAAAGGGAAATTTAGGATGGAGTCAGGAATCAGTTGCAGGCTTGGTACACAAACAGGCAGAGATCCAGCAGGTATGAGGTACGAGTACAAGGACAGGTTAGGTAAACAGATCAATACAAGGACAGACAGGCTCTGACGTTTAGAGGCAGAATAGATTAGAATCAGGCAATCAGAAAATACTATGCTAGAACACTCTATCCAAAGGCTCAAATAATGTGGCACTGATGGCTGGTCTGAAGGCTGGTTAAATAGAGACTGAAAAAGGTGGGTCAGATGAATGGCAATGAGAACTGGGCGCAGATAATTAGGTGAGTAAAATGATTAGTCAGACCAGACATCACTAAGATCATGACAACATCACTTTAGGTGGCCATACACTGTATTATTTTTGCTCCTTTTGGGATGATTTTTCAGTCATGCAAGATTTTTTTGTAGTGGACCAACTTTCATCTTTGTAATTTTTTTAATACAGGGAGAGGGGAATTAGAGAGA
>NW_015150872.1:223227-250610 GCF_000732505.1 Cyprinodon variegatus | reverse complement strand
TGGGAAGACATGCAGTAAAGGTCAACAGTTCAACAGACTCAAACCTGTGGCAGCTGAATTGAGGACCAAAGCCTAATAAATTGTGCCTTTAACCGCTCTACCACTGCCACACCACGGTTGTGTCTCTTATTATGGGAATCGCCCTTTTGGCAGGATAGAAACTGAAGTGGTGATGGCAAGGTAGGCAAATATTAGTACTTTTCAACAAATTAAATTTATCCAGATGCGGGATCAGCGTGCTTTGTGGAAAATGCACTCTTGGGGGCTTTTTTTTTGGTGTAAACAAAGAGCCCATACAAAAAAAAGGCGAGACACTTTTACACTCTAGATCATTCTTACAGTCAGACTGGTTAAAAGTTGACTTGATTCTCGAGCCACACTCCCACAGACTGCTACTCTGAGTCCCTCAGCTATGACCCCTAACCCCACACTGCTACCCGGGTGCCTCACAATGGCAGGCTACCGCTCCCCAAGGGGATGGGTTAAATGCAGAGAGTTCATTTCATTGCACTGTACTTGTGACAGTGTAATGACAATAAAAAGAAATACTAATTTTTCAAAATCCGGAATTTGCTTTCATTGTGAACTCTATAGCAATCCCTCAAACCAAGCATCCATACAAGGTACAATGGAGAGAAAAAAAACAACAACTTCCTAACTCCCCCTTAAGAGGAAGAAGCCTCCAACAGAACCAGGCTCAATCTAAGAGAGACTGTCTTTGGTAGAAAAGGTAATTGGAAACTAGCTCCATAAGTGAAGAAACAGTTAAGCAGATGAACTCTAAGCCGACATGTCAAAAGGGATGAAAGAGACCACATGCAGTTGATCAGAGTAATAGTTGTTCTAGACTACGGCAGAGGACTAGGCAATAAACAGGAGGAAGCTTATCATCTATCATCAGACTTAAATGGGAGACAACTAAACATTTTGTTTAGTCAAAAACAGCATTTCTGAAGATTATTCAACACCTATCCAGGAGTCATTGTAAAATCTGTTGGATCAATTCTTTCCTGGAACTCAGTTTAAAGAAATTACATAAGGACACACATGACTGAAATGCCCTAATACGAAGTCTGTACACAAACAAACTTCGAAAACCCATGAGAACAATGGGTGGGTTTTTAATTTGCATCTGACTTGTAATGTCCTTGGCGGATGCACCATCATGCTGCCTAAAAACACCAGCACTCCAACTACAGATTAATCTAGTGCGCGCTGACAGAATAGATCAACTTTTCTGGATAGTGTTTAAAAATATTTCGAGAAAAAAACTGAATAAAAAGCTGATTGCCTCTTTTTTATGGTTGCCATAACCTAGATGATTCGAAATTGACACAGGCATCTATAATTAAAGCTGTTTATGGCAATAGCCCAGCTTATGGCTTCCTCCACACTGGCACAGCCAAACAGAACACCAGACTAGATGAATTTGCTATGATGAGAAAAAGCAGATAAAACAAAAGTTAAGGCTTAAAACTAACATGCAGAATTGGAGAACAGAAGTAGAACTTAAAAATTCCTGTTGAAATTCAGGAGGGGCCTGCTGGTGTGTAATTTGAGAAACCACAGTAGTTATGAATATACAATCTTCAGTTTTGAGAAGAAGAAGGTTTTGTCTAAAAAACTATTTAAATTGTGTACCACCAAACCGAAAAACCTAATAAAAATAGCACATTTTTATGATTCCTTTCTTTATTTTTGCGATGTATGGTGCCATAGTAACTTGAAACACTAATAAAAGTAATAACCCACCTCTTTAGTCCGAGCTGGACGTTTCAGTACCTATATAAAGATATCAAAATGTCCAAGGAGTGTAGAATGCAAAGGCTTTGCCATGCAGATTGCAGATTGAGAGTGAAGTGAAGTGCTTTGTTAGGAACATAATGGACAATCAGATCTCTGATATAAGGAGGTTGAACCGTCTGATTAGGGACTCACACCTTCAGTATGTTTTCTATGTCCATTCAATGCTAGCTTTTCTCCAAGAATTTAATTTATCCCTCACATGATGCATTTTTTTCCCCTTTCTCCAAAATATGTTGCCAGAGAGCTCTGAATAAAAAATCCAGAGACTGTTTTCCACAGCAGGAAATAAAAGACATTAACTGCCTTTGTTTTTTAACATTATTTCAAATCATTACAACTTCTAATATCTATTGAGCTGATTGAAAAAAAAATAGCTGCCTCAAGTATCTTAAAAGATCCTTTATGCTGTTATTCTTTGTATATCTCCAAGTTTCACTCCACCCATCTGGTTTTTAGGTATCCTTCTGTGCACACTCCAAATGACTGAATGATTCTGACATTGAGACATATCCTATCTGTCCTCATTGACCTTAATCCCCTGACCTTTTCATTTACTGTGGGCTTTCTCCCTCACACTGCAGTCAGAATTGCAATTTATTGGCCCATTGGCTCTGGCTCCAGCTCTCTCGGAGGCCATTAAATCAAGAAGGTCAAGGGTCAAGAGGCTGCAATGTCCTGTTTCCCTTTACAATGGCTGATATCAATGACTAGGGATTGTAGAAACAACTACTTTATATTTAGCTCATTAAAATGACACCCCATCATTTCATATCTATCACAAAAATTAAAATAATTATATAGTTTTATTTACATAATAAAATGTAAGAACACAAACAAGCAAGAAAGATAAACAAAACTGACTTTGGTTTCAAATATTAATTTAAAAATAACCATTGCACTATAACAGCTCTACTGCTGATAACTACCAGAACATAGTTATTTAAGGGGTTAAGACCCCTTTTTCTGAAAGACAAATATGCATTTGTTTGAGTGAAGAATTCCAGTGAAGTATAATACCTTGTTCTCTATGGCCAAGCCTTTTTTAATGAAAAGATATTCAATTACTGCATTTTTTATTTTATGTGCTTAATAAAAGGCAATCAAATGCAGCCTTTCTTGACTGTCAGAGGACAAGAAGTATATTGCATGTTTTACCAATGTCTTGCCAATGTTTTACAAAGCAACTTTTAACATAATATTACAGCTGAAAGTTTGTTGTTGCATGTCTCCATATTATATGCAAATCTAGAGGAGTCATTTTTCACAAAATACTTTGTGTTCAGTCAGAGTAGGTCTGATGGACTAGCAGGTTTAATCTCTTGCCAAAGCCAACAAATAAACATGCTTTTTTTGGATTGTTGTCCTGCTTGAACATGAACCTTGGCTCCTCTCTTAAGACTTCTTCAGACTCTTAAAGTGTTATCTCTAAGAAGTGTGCATCATTGTCTAATCACCTCTGAATTGCTCCTTTGTCAAGGCTGACCAAAACCATCCTTACGCCATAATACTGCAAGTGTGCAATGGTGGGTGTGGTTTTGTCACACTAATTTGCATAAAGATGTTGATCTCAAGCTCCAAACAGAGGGGGAATGTTTCACAGAAAGTGAACAAAGAAAAAAACATCTTTACATTTAAACAGAATTTATTCTACTCATATTTAACAAAATCCATGATATTAGCAAAAATTACTCCAAATCTCCACCTTCTTAGTCTAAGGCCTGCTTTCTTGACCCTAGACATGGATGCAGCAAAATGGCACTTATCCAAGGGTTTCTCATCTACTTATCACAAAGCAACACATCCTCTCAGGATGTACCTCCCAATGCAGATAACTGCTCTGTCCCTGGAAATCCCCTTCAACAGCAGCCTCTGGCCCTGTCACCTGTATGTAATCCAAACTGCAGGCACCAGTTTGGATTATACCAATATCAAACACATTTTGCCGGCAGGTTTTAAAGTTTATTTAGGTGTTAATTAACTGTTTCAGGGGAGTGCTTATATTGCTCTGCATCAGCAGCGCTTTGTCTTTCACCCTGCCAGCCTCAGATCAGCTTCTCTGATTGGTTGATATGGCGCGTCAAGCATCAAAAGTTACATTTTTCCAACTCCAGCAGCTGCTGGTTTGGAAGCGTTTCCTACGTGTCAGATGCTCAGAAGCTCGTGAGGAGCTGCTTCGGCTGCTCAGACACATCAAAATGCACTGTTCTTGCTCCTGGAAAAGCGCTGCAAGACCTTTTGATGCTCCTTTATGCATTGTCACCCATAGACTTTGCATGTAAACTAGCTGCTTTTTCTGCCTCTATTGCGTGCGGTCTGAATGGCTAATGGCAAACTTTAAGCAAGATTTATTTTACCTTTTGTTACAAAATATGTTACTGTGAGTGGGAAAAAAATCCATTTGGTTATCTGTTATTATCAGTTAAACCAGGCATTATCTGTGGTAAAACTGTGTTCTTGTCATTGAAAATTGTTTACACAGATTGGATTTACACTTAAAGACTCAACCTGTCCACCAAAGGGCCAGTCTTGATCGCTGATAGGAGTTTTTAATTTTTGCTTTCTTGTGGGAAGATATGCTCCCCTGGTTCCAGTAAAAGAGATTTCAAGTTCTAGGTCTGCTGACCTGCTTAACTATGTGGTTACTCAAGGGCTGTTTTATTTTGGTTTTACCAATTGTTGTGAGTGAAACCCTCAGTGGTTAAGAAAGTATAAACAGTTAGAGAAGTCTGTGACAGAACATGGTAAAGCAGGATATTGAGTTAATGTTGTACTTTTGACTTCTCAATCCTTCCAAAAGTAAATTAAAAACCCTTTTTGATTGATTATCATAAATACCCTTTTAAAGCCAAAGTTCTTCCATCCATCCATTTTCTTCCGCATAATCTGGGGCCAGGTCGAGGAAGCAGCAGTCTAAGCAGAGATGCCCAGATTTCCTGATCCAAACACACTTCCTCCAGCTGCTGGGGGGACCCCAAGGCGACACCAGGCCAGCTCAGAGACATAGTTCCTCCACGGTGTCTTGGGCATTTCACAAGGCCTCCTTCCAATAGGACATGTGTGGAACACCACTCGAGGGAGGCGACCAGGACCAGAGACCAACCTGCACCGGGAACACGTCTGACTTACTGCTGGCAATGCAAACCAAGCTCCTGGTATGGTCATACAGAGAACAGACAGCCCTTAAAAGAGGGCCCCGCACCCTGTACTCCCAGAGCAGCCCCCCACAGGGCACCACAAGGGACATGGTTGACAGCCCCCTCCAGATCCACAAAACACATGTGGACTGGTTGGGCGAATCCCAATGAACCCTCGAGCACCTGATTAAGGGTATAGAACTGGTCCAGTGTGACGTGACCGGGACGAAAACAGCATGGTTCCTCCTGGATCCGAGGTTTGACTATCGACCGGATCCTCCACTCCACGCCCCTGAAGTAGACCTCACCGGGGAGGCTAAGAAGTGGGATCTCTCTGTAATTGGAGCATACACTCTGATCCCCCTTTTTAAAGAGAGGGACCACCACCCCGGTCTGCTAATCCAGGGGTACTGTCCCTGACCGCCACAAGATGCTGCAGAGACCTGTCAGCCAAGACAGTCCTACAACATCCAGAGACTTAAGGTACTTAGGACGAATCTCATCCACCCCCGGGGCCTTGCCACTGAGAAGCTTTCTAACTACCTCAGTGACTCCAGCCTGGCTGATGAGCGAGTCCGCCTGTAAGTCCCCAGCCTCTGCCTCCTCCTCAAAAGACATGATGATGAGATTGAGGAGTTCCTCGAAGTACTCCTTCCATCACCTGACAACATCGTCAGTCGAGGTCAGCAGCTCCCCAGCCACCGTTTTAACAGTGNCTTATCACAAAGCAACACATCCTCTCAGGATGTACCTCCCAATGCAGATAACTGCTCTGTCCCTGGAAATCCCCTTCAACAGCAGCCTCTGGCCCGGTCACCTGTATGTAATCCAAACTGCAGGCACCAGTTTGGACACACTTGTATTCGCGGTCTTGCCCATTCGGTCATTACCCAGATCTCTCTCTCTACCCAGATGAGCATAGGTGAGGGTGGGAACGTTGATCGTAAATTGAGAGCTTTGCCCCCCGACTCAGCTCCCTCTTTACCACGTCAGGCAGATACAGTGACCGCATCACAGCAGGCACCACACCAATACGTCTATCAATCTCACGCTCCATCCATCGTTCACTCATGACCAAGACCCAAAAATACTTGAACTCCTACACTTGAGACAAGGACTCTCCACTGACCTGAAGAAGGGATCCGAGGTTTGACTATCGACCGGATCTTCCTCTCCAGGCCCCTGAAGTAGACCTTACTGGGGAGGCTAAGGAGTGGGATCCCTCTGTAATTGGAGCATACACTCTGATCCCCCTTTTTAAAAAAAGGGACCACCACCCCAGTCTGCTAATCCAGGGGTACTGTCCCTGACCGCCACACGATGCTGCAGAGACCTGTCAGCCAAGACAGTCCTACAACATACAGAGACTTAAGGTACTTGGAACGAATCTCATCCACCCCCAGGGTCTTGCCACTGAGAAGCTTTCTAACTACCTCAGTGACTCCAGCCTGGCTGATTAGCGAGTCCGCCTGTAAGTCCCCAGCCTCTGCCTCCTCCTCAAAAGACATGATGATGAGATTGAGGAGTTCCTCGAAGTACTCCTTCCATCACCCGACAACATCCTCAGTCGAGGTCAGCAGCTCCCCAGCCACCGTTTTAACAGTGTTGGTGAAGCACTGCTTCCCCCTCCTAAAGCGGCGGACTGTTAGCCAGAACACTTTAGAGGCCAAACGATAGTCCTCCTCCATGGCCTCTCTGAACTCCTCCCAAACCCGAGTTTTTGCCTCTGCGACCAGACAAGCTNGCCAGAACACTTTAGAGGCCAAACGATAGTCCTCCTCCATGGCCTCTCTGAACTCCTCCCAAACCCGAGTTTTTGCCTCTGCGACCAGACAAGCTCCAGCACGTTTGGCCTGAGAGTAACTCTCAGCTGACTCTGCATTCCAACTAGCTAACAAGGCAAGGTATGCCTCATTCTTGAGTTTGAAGCGATGCCTTACTTCCGGGCGCAACCACTGGGTTCGGGGATTGCCGCCACGACAGGCGGCACCAGTGACCTTACGTCCACATCTAAGATCAAGTTCTTCATCAAAATTTTTATGTCCATTTACTCTTAAATCTTGTTACTCTACCATAAAACTTGTCATAGAATTGTTGATTGTCCTGTTAATAGCAGTGCTTCAATCAGATTATCCCATTTGAGCAAAAGATATCCTAAATATATTTGCCTCCTTTAATATTGCTCTCCTTGTTTGGTCTGTAAGTATGATGGACATCCATGTCATAGTAGATTTCCATATCTGCAAAAGTTTTCAGGTGGTCGTTTGAGTATTGTTATACAAGATAAATGGTAAATGCCTTGTACTTATAGCACTTTATTAAGTCAGAAGTCCCCAAAGCACTTAACACCACGTACTCATTTACCCACATGTTTACACTAATCATAGTAAGCCCAATTGTAGCCACAGATGCCCTGGGGCAGGCTGACTGGAGCAAGGCTGCGAGACTATAAGCATTTAGTGTTTAATATTAATGAACCTCACACATTCCAGCTTTTCTTTTGCAAAAATCAAAAACAAAAGACAAACAAAACAAAAACCTGTTTGGACATGTGACAGAAGATGCTGATACAATTGATCAAGGTTTATGTTTGTAAGGAGATAAATGGTCATGAATGTGGAGGTTGATCTTTTAAGTAAAATGGTAAGTCTTGATGGTTGTTGTTAGACAACAATACAGTATTAAAAGATGTATTTAAAAATTACATTTAACCCGTTTTTTTTTCAGCATAATTATGCTTCCAAATTATTCTTCATGCCATTAGAGATATAGAGAAATGTTTCTAAGTCTGGATATTTTATTGAGGACCTAAAACTTGTACATTTTTAATTCAAATTGCCAGAAAACACACCAAACTTCATTTGAAAATTAAACAGAGTTTAAATTATCAAATTTTAAAGAAGCTAAGATCTCTGCATCATCAGTAGGGGGCAGTGTAACCTTTTTCCTCAGCTTACCCCACCCACCCTGCTTCCACCCAATGCACTCTTGCAAGTTAACCAGCCCACTACCTGGCATAGTGTCTGCTGGTAAAGATTTAAACAAAGAGGGTTAATATCAATCAGTGTGCATGTAAACAGCCTCATAAGTCACTTGAGTAATGAAACAGCAGTGAGTCAGACTCATTTTCTGTATAGTAATAACCATGTGAGTGAATATGCATCTAAGAGTGTGTGTTTCCTCAAAGGAATGTGAGAGACAAAGGTAGCCTGAAATAGGACTGGAGACATGCTGTGTGCTGTTAAATGTAGGAAAAGGAGATTGGCCAGTGGTCTCTCACATACTGTATCTATTAGCAGGAAGTGGCTGGATCCCTCTCCATCTAAAATAACCAGTAGGACCTAAAAAAATACTGGAGGGGTTCCGTGCTCATTAAAAGGCTAGTTCCTGCATCACTAATGGTTTGAAAAGTAAAAAAAAAAAAATTGAATTCATAAAAGCTGGCTTAATTTCTTTTTGGATTATATTTTTTAATTTTTCAAAACAATGAAAAAAGTGAGGCGTGAATTTATGTGTTATGTCTTTCCTACATATGTTTATTTATTTTGAACTGTCAGTAAAAACTGATACTTATTGTAATATACACATATTTCAGTACTTTAGTTCCTCCAAATTATTTGTTTTGGTTATGGATTTTATGTATTCAATAACAGAAACATTTTAAAGTTATACGATAAATGCATATGCAAAAACAACAATTTTAAGTGTCAATTGTTTGTTATTTATGTTTATTATTTTGTACTTATCCTATTAGTCTATCAAAAAGTGTATTTAAGAATAACATTATTTTATTTACCATTTTTTATGACCTGTGTAGATGGATTGTAAAGATTTCATACTTATTGCAAAATTATTTTACCAATTATATTAATTAACAATGATATTTGATTAAGTCTTTAAATCAATTCAATGTTTTCATATATATTTCTCCCATTGTATAACCTTTTCTCTTACTTTGATATTTTGCATTATAATATATTATTAATCTGTAATTTCAACACATAACTAACAAAACTCCATCTGTCCATTTTTTACTTGTGAGGGTGCTTATCTCTATTCCCAACGGCTAACCATGTATACAAACTTAGGGTAATTCAGAGTTGCGAGTTAAACAAAATATTTGTTTTTTAATTCAGACATAATTAAGAATTAAAGTATAAATGTCCCTTTTTTCCACAGACTTGGCAGGAGGGTTTAGCTTGGTAAGTCTTGCTGTTTGCGTAAGCCAGATGTGGACTGATGCTTGGCTTAAACTGGATGCAGTGAAGCTGCTTTACAGTTGTGATGTGAGTGTGCTGCACTAAATGCTGCAACCATGCTGTCTCTGCTTTGGCTCCAGCTACAAAAATAGCTCTCAAGAGAAAAGAAGTACACTTAGGTTTACCCTATTTCCTGGAGTTGTTGGTGTCATTATCAGGGCTTATGAATATTCTTTTTCATATCCCCCTTTTCATATTATGATAGCCCCTGTTTCTCTTTTGCCATTTTGTTTTTCTGTAATCAAGTTAGCGTAGATGTGACCAACATGTTTTATGGGTGTCCAACTGTCTAGTGCAGGAAAATAAAAATACACCTTAAAAAGTAGTGTACATCGATAATAATCTATCTGAACAGTGAAGGATCTTGATGCAGAAACTGCTGGGGCATCTGGAAAAATGTCCTTTTTGTGGAAACACTTTGTTCATACACATGGCTTCAGTAACAGCACACCCACTGCACCATGGCTTTTGTATGTGTATAAGGCATAAGACCAAAGAAATATATGCAGATAAGTAGAAAAACAAACGAAAACTTGATGTTAAATAATATTTAATAATGTTGTAAAATGACCTAAATTCTGGTGATGACCTCATTCTCTTCAGCATATGTTAGAACTCCAGCCATGACAGGCCTCTGCTAAGCTGAGCCTTGAGAATACGGATTATACACACATTTTTTTTTGTATTTTTTGTTTACTTCCTCCACCATTCTGCAACTAATTTTCGGTTGAATAAGGTCAGTTGATTTACATTGGCTAATGATAGTTCTAAAATGAATGCATTCCTAAGTATTTTTCATGAAACAAGGTGGATTATCAATTTCTTACCTTACTTCGATATTGATGTGGTTGGATAATATGACAATAATATGACGGGTTAAATATTTTTGAGCGTTTTGAGTCAATAGCAAAACAGGAACACCATGAACAATCGTAAAAACACAGAAGCTTATCAATACTCAACACTACTGGAAACATGTCATAGAGCTAATCTTTAATTGAATGTTTTTATTCACTTTTTCTTACTGAAATTGATATTCTTTTCTTCTACTGGGTCAAAGCATGACCACATATGTTAATTACGGTAGGTGATTACATCATCTAGCAACTAATAATGACTTTCAGGACAGCCAATAGCAATTCTCCTTGCTAAAGAGTTAGTGACAGTACAGGTGGTTGTTTTAATGGTGAAAGTTTTAAAATAAAACTGGACAGTAATCACCTACCATTATTTGTCGTTAAGTGGATTTTGCTCATAAATGTGTTAATCTAGTTCCTTTCGGCGTTATCTTGGCTGTGAATTGAAGTCATTGAAGTGTAACTTTTTTCTTTCTCTTAAGTATAAAGAACAGGAGTTACACCAAATTTTCTGACTTAAGTTATATGCCGACCAAAGGCAAGACTACAGAAAAACCAGTCCTGTGGTTTTGAATCCGTTATTTGAATTGAGAAGTGAGATTTTGGTGTGACAGTTGATTATAATACACAATGTAGAAGCAATCCTACATATTATCCATCCAGTTTAGCCGTCTACATATGTATGTGGGGGATTAAGATAATATATTAGTTTTCTCAAATAAGCTTTGGAAATTAGCTTATTTCATAACTAAAGAGTCAATTTTATGTCTGGACATTTGTAACTGTCATAGCCAATTTGGTTGCCTTAAATTGTAAGTTGGTGCAGTGGGAGTAGGGGACCAGTTCTGACCAGAAGTGCAGTTGTCTTTTTTTCCCCAGCTTTTACTGTCATTAGACTGTTCATTCTTTTCTTTTCAGGTGCATTACTTTACGTGTGATTGTTCTAAATGAATCAGAGAGGAGGAAACTAGGAAGGCTGAGAGGACTAAGGCAAAAGGTGTAAATCTGTCATGAAGCAGAGCAGAAGGACCCAGTATTCAAGGCGAGAAAGACACTTGGATAATTCAAAAGCATTTATTGAAAATATCTCAGACGAATCTGCAACAGCTGCTACGCAGGAACTGCCCATCACTGGAAACTCTGGTTGAGGAAAAACACAGGCAAGTGACCATGATAATCTGACACAGTATGATTATCCATGTGAGTCACTTACCTGCAGAGATGGGAAGTAACGAAGTACAAATACTTCGTTACTGTACTCAAGTAGATTTTTCTGATATTTTTACTTTACTTTACTACTTATTTTTATGNTACTTCCACTTTTACCAGAGTATTTTTTAACACAAGTATCTGTACTTTTACTCAAGTACGGAAAGTGAGTACTTTTGCCATCTCTGCTTACCTGGTTTATTAGTTCAGGCCATCTCTATAGAGCACGGTAGGATCCAACAGGAGGGATTCCAATTAGATGCGGCAGGCCTCACCCAGAGTGTCCTTGATGCTGTAGTCCTGGAGGGCAAACAGGAGTCCAAGCCCGGTCAGGGAAACAGATCAGAACAGGAAGGCTCAGAGGTCGAGGAGTCCAAAGAGAATTCAGGCAGAATGTTCAGATGGGAACAATTAGGTGCAGTGGTTGAGAGGCAGAACAGGTCAGGGTATCAGAAACACTAAGGAACGCTAAAAACTCTGTTTCTCAACGGAGCCTTGGCAGGAACAGGCACACTTAATGGATAAGAGGCAGATCAGGACCAGGAAATCGGGAACACTACTAAACACTAAAAACATCTCTTACCACTGGTCCCCAAGAATGAAAACATGAACTAGAGCCTCAGCAATGATCTCAATAATCTGGCCCTGATAGCTGGGACTGAGCCGTATATTTAGAAGTAGGAGCAGGTGGATTGGATGAATGGAGATTGGAAACCGGACAGAGTTAGGCAGGTGAATGAAATAAGCAATTAGGCCAGTCACTTAGCCAATTGTCAATTAGCTCATCTTATATTGGAGAAACCCAAGGAGGCCAAAACTTAATTAAGCAAAAAAGTTTGCTAACATGGTCTTACAAATGATGACTGGAAATTTAGAATATTGTTAAAGAAAGTGGTCCTGAGAACATTTTGATTTAATCAAGTAGTCTGGGCGTTCAGGTTTTCTGTACTCTTTATAAACTTTCCAAACTATTATACAGTTAATAACATCCTTGTATCATATGGTCTATTAGTAACCATTATTTAGCCATGTACAATCATGTCAAGAATGAAAACATGCTTGTGATATAAAAATTTCCATTGCATAGAAAGTCATTTAGTAAATTTATATTGATGTGCTGAGTGGCTTTTGGATATTTTTCTATTTTAATAATATAATCCAAAAAGAGTCAGGGCAATGAGCAGTAGTAATTCTGCTAGAGCTTCTGCTTTTCATTAGGTGGTGACGAGCAGCCATGAGAAGTTACGTACTTTCAGAGAACGTTACCAAGACCCTGTTTCATTCATATCTGCATCAAGAATGAACTGAAAAAATTGTGTTGAAATCTTTATTCCCCTAAAAATAATTGACCATACATTTGAATAAAATTTCAGAATAGCTGTGTATGCAAAATTCCAGGCTATGGGTCCTTTAAACCTCTAAGGTGGATTTTCAACACATTTCACTTGATCAAGGAAAAAGGTATACAGTATACAGCCATTTAAAAATGTCTTGCAGCTAAAGATGAAGCTACAAAGACAAATAAAACATTGACCACTCATATTTGAGCATAGTTTCACTAAAAAACAAAGATGTTACTATAAAGGGACTCGTGGGCGAGTAATTTTACAATCTTGTGTCTCTGTAAAATACCATAACAAATTCAGCTGATGTAAATTTTACAGGCATTCACAGTTGTCAGAAATGTTCACTGTTGTGTGTAAAAGCTTGTTATACAGTGTGGATAATTCATTGCTATGGTGATTTTTCTCATTATTCCACAGTTAAACTAATCTATTCAAAAATGTTATTCTTTGGAAAAAAATATCTTAACATGTCCACAGATGTTACAGGAAAGAAATGAATAATTTTTTCCATGTGACTTTAAATTGAATTTGTTTGCAAACCTTACAGGTTTAAATTATCTTCCTAAATCCATCCTAACCATTTACACACTCTTGTCTAAATTATCTACTGCAAAAAAAAACCCAAAAAACATTTGGAATACCATTTGCCAATGAAAGCAGTCCCATTAGGCGTTAATGATACTGAAGCATCAGCAACGGGTGAGCTGAATTATCAGCTTGTGAAACGATGGTGTTTGCTCCTGTTGAAGCTGTGAGTCATTGTAATTCTAATTTGTGCTGTTTTATTTATGAGTTTGCTTCTGAAGCACTACACTACCCACAAGCTTTGATGACTTTGTACCAAATGGAACCACTGTTGCCATAGAAACGGTAAAGTTGGCAGTCAGACGCGATAAAGTAACATCGGCCAATAAGCACCCCTTTGTCATCTGGCAACACCAGCAGAGTGGTTGTACAACATATAATACTTCTTTGCATCTTGAACTGAAGGATTAACGACTCCATAATCTTTAAATAACTACTTTAGATAAACTTTATTTTCACTTTTTATTGATTGGTTATATTTTGAAACAGTTGTTTTTCTTATCTTTGGTCTTTTCAGAGACAATTACACCACAGAATTGATTTGTCTAAACTGATTCCTACCCAGAAGATCATACCACTGAACGTTAGTGTCATACACTTATATTAACTAAATGGCATGAACAGATTAGTCTGTGAAGCTTGAAGTATCGCCAAACGATCAAATGTAATATAAAGAAAAAAAAACACCACATCTAAGAGACATGTGGTTTACACACTGACATTCTCAGAGATTTAAAGAAAGATATGGATGCAAGATTTCTGTAATCTAATCACACAACTGCTTAAAAAATACCCAGATCCAGCACAATCTTCGCCATCATATCTGACTCCTGCCTTGTGTGGGAAGCTGGATTTGCTGGGCATCCTGTTCATCTCAGCGTACATTCAATTACAGTCGCCCACAAATTACTTCAAGAATACAAGCCAGCCTAGCCGCCTGCCGCCTCCACATGTGAATGCGCTTCTCCTCCTCCTCATACCCCCATCCTTACTTTCTTTCCTTCCTCTTTTCTTTCTCCTTTCGGCATTTCCGCAGATGAATGCTGGACCGTTAGTTGTCTGAGAGTAGCATGCTTTTTTTGGTTTCCGCCCGAGTACTTTTACTTTTTGATCTCTCAGAAGGAGTCAGGCTGGAAAACATACGAGCAAAGAAAACACCCTCAAACAAGAGTCTTCGTGTCTTTCAAACACCCACTGCTGACACGTGCTGATGATTCCTGTTCTTCTCTTTTTCTCTCTGTTGAATGCACATGGAAGATGCTTATATGCACTGCTGTAAGCACAGGTGCATGCGTGCGGATTTACACTCAGAAGACAGAGAGAAGAAAAATTAGAGACAACCCCCCTTCCATATCAGTGTGTGAATCTGTCAAGAGTGCTTGCAAACACCCTGTTTCTTCCAACACACGCAACAAGCTTGTTCTCAGCATGCGTTCTCTCCATCTTTCCTGCTCTTTCTTTCTCCCCAGGGTGCGCATGATAGCCACTGATGTAGGCACCAATTTATTTCTCTGAAGGAGGTGTGTGAGAAATATAGATGATATCCTTCAAAAGGATTTTAAGAGTCGTAGTTGTAAAAGAGATGAGGAAGAAAAAGGCATGCGGTTCTTACATTTCTCAAAGCTATGAATCCTCATCTAAAAGCACACAGGTCCTTAGTTGTCTCCTTACGAGTTATTACATTTTGAAGGGAATTAGTGATACTTTTTATTTTACAATCCATAAACAACCATGTAACAATGTGATAATTAAACAGCGAGTTACAGTATATTACTAGATAACTACAACCAACTTCCATCTATTAATCCATCCATCTTCTCCCGCTTACCCATAAGGGTCAGGGTGGGGCTGGTCCCTACCAACAGAAGTCTTTGGGCAAAAGGCATGGTACGCCATAGACATATCGCTTGACCATTGCACAGCAACACAGACATATAGAGACACAAAACCAAATACACACATAATCATACAATTGTGATTGTGAAAGGACACTTTAGAGATGCCAAATAAACTAACAGTCATGTTTTTGGACTGTGGGAGGAAGCCGGAGTACCCAGAGAGAACCCACACATGCCTGAGGAAAACATACAAAGTCCATGTAGAAAGACCCTGGAATGGAATCAAATCCAGGACCTTCTGAGAGCAAGGCAACAGTGCTACAAACTATGCCAATGTGCAGCCCACAACAGCCAACTTAAATTATCAATTATCCTCAAATTAGTGTATCCTGTTTGAAATTAATTACTTGTACAAACCAAGTACAATTTTGTTATGTAATAATCCAGAATTTTGGAGCTTGATCATCATTGCATTACCACAAAACAGCTTCCACTGTTGCCCACTTTCAATCAGAGTTTAGAGTAATGGCAAAGGCCAGGTAAGTTCTGCAGTCCACATTTTAGGGCAGACAAGGTAAAGCTTGACTCCTTAGATGTAAATGTTATTACCAAGTAACTCACACTGTGTTATTATCTTTTCATTTCACAGACTGCAATAAATGTATGTATTTTTGCCAAGTGAGATGTGATAACTTACAAGTAACATGAAATATGTTCTGTAACAGAAAGCAATACTTCTTTCTCTGACTTTAAAGTTGCTATCTAACATGTACTGGTTTGTAAAAACGTTTTATGTAACCATTTTAAGACTACAAGAAAATGGTGCATTATTACCAAATAAAAGACATCTATTTAAGTAATTGAAAACCCTGCCGTAATAAAAAGCCACCCATGTTTTTAAGATTTTTTTTCAATTACAGCATTTCCATATTTGGCTGTATACTTTTTTATTCAATCTCCTCATAAACTTGGTGCAACAAAAAAGAGCATTATTCCATAGTACAAACATATCAAATTACATGATAAAATTGTACTAGGAAGCCGTTCATTGTTCTTCGATTTCATCCAATTAAAAGTAAATTGTTAAAAACTATCTGAAATAAAAGGGTGCATTATTATCAAGTACCGTAAAACCATCAAATCATATGGTTGATAACAGACAACTCTCATGTAAAAAGAATTGTACTCATATCATAGGGGCACTAAAAGGATTATTTTCAAACATTTTGTAGAACAATTTATTCCTGTATCATTTAATTGATAAAGATATTTATTTAGATGATACAGTAAATATCCAACTTTCAATTCACTCATATCTCAATGATTACTATTAAAATTAATAAAAAAAATAACGGCGTATGTTTGAATTGTTTATCTCCCCATTTTTACAAGTGAAATTACTCTAACAAAGACTCTTTTCAAGAAGGCTACACAAGCAGGATAAAACTAATGAGTAAGATGGCTTCAGAAACATACAAAGGAAAAATACAAATGATTAATTTCTTTTTATAGTCTATAAAAAAGTATTTAAGATCTGTTAAGCACCGTCTTTGTAAATATTCCGGAGAACGCACAGTTTACAGTGAACTTAAAAAAGTGCAGTGTTTGTTTTTTTTTTTTTTACATGGGTCCATCAATTGGAACAGAGAAGGGCAGTTTTCCAGCTTTCTGGTCACAGTTTACAGGTTACTTCACTGCAGTTTGTTATGTTTTTCAAGAGCAGCAGAAAGTCATAAAACAAAGGTAGGGGCAACACTCGATCTATAAAAGAGGGGTCAATTTTTGCAAGACTGCACATTACATTACCCTCCTGGGTGAATATTATGCAAAGGTATATTAAATTTTATGTGCTCTCAAACTAAATGTTTTGTGTTATTTATTTCATCAAATTGAATGGTCAGTTTTTTAGTTTGTCTCAGTCTGTCATAGGGATTGAGTAGGGGACAGGAAGATGTGCTCAAGGATGGGATGACTGCTCACTGATGAGAATGACTACAGTTCCACAGAAAATCTGTTCTGTGGCAGTAAGACAACTGGAGAGACGAGGAAAACGCAGATTGAATGGAGAGGTGCTCTGGTGGCTATAGATGAAAGCAAATTCAAGCACAAAAGAAAGGTCATATTTACATATGTCTGTTGTACAGTGATCTTGTTGTTGTTTAGTTTGTTTAGCTTGAAGCTTTTATATCACTTGTAAGAAAAAATAAAATTGGAGCCAAAAAATGTGTTGTTGCAGATATGCTGTGGCCTCGTAGAAAATCTATCATTAACTAAAGCAATGGTCTCTATTGGTGTGAACTTTCGGGTTTGTGCTAATGGCCATTTCTTTGTAAGAAATCCTTTTGTCCAACTTTTTCCCCCATGTTTTGTATTGATATAGAATATGTGGACTTGGCTGGAGAAGTTACTGTATCTCTGGGTCTTTGCACTTCTGGAAGTGATAAAATTCCAAAGATAACTTTTGTGTTAAAAAATTTATCCAGTAGGACTTTGCTTCCAATAATAAGAAAGATTGTTTAACCTGCACAGCAGTTTGTCACATGATGGGTATATTCACTGTCAGGTAAATCACCAAAGACATTTTGTTCATCCTTGAAATAGGGTTCATACATAGCATAGCCTAATAAAAGAACATGGTGAGGTTATTAGGAGGACATTTACCCAGTACAGATGTAGAGGAAACCTGACAGACCTTGATGAATCTAAAATAGAAGAAATGCAACCACTGGCTTCCAAAAGAACATTTTCTTGAAAGCTTATTTAAAGACAGAGCATGTTTTAAAGACAGTGGATGAAAAAAAAAAAAAAAAAAAGAGACCACTGGCTTCCAAAAGAACATTTTCTTGAAAGCTTATTTAAAGACAGAGCATGTTTTAAAGACAGTGGATGAAAAAAAAAAAAAAAAAAAAGAGCTCAGTAGTGGATTTGGACCACTCGTGTCATTCAATGTAGAGCATAAAAAACTGCAAGATTTTAGGCAAACTATGACCATGAGCCTTGTCGATTGCAACACAAATGTTCAGCCTGCCAGTTCACTAGGGCGAGTCAGAGAAAAAATTTTGGTTCCTGTTGTACGTCAGAAACCCTGAGAGTATATGGATTATTGGGACCACTGCTCTGCACCCCTCCTGATAATATGTGTTTATTCATGTTTGTTGACTCTTTGACCAAATTAGTTGAAGCAAGTTGTATCAATGAAGCTACAGCTCAGGTAGCAGCTGGTAAATTTGTGATTGACCTTTTGGCTAGTACCATGGTACACCCACTTAAATTATATTGACAAAGGGTCTTCTTTGGTTTGGGAGGCATTTGAAAATGTTTCTGCAAGCACTATGCCCAAGCTCACTACAGCGCATCAGAATATGTCACAGAATATGTCAGCTAAACAAAAAACAAAACAAAAAAAACAACAACAATCCACACCATTGTAGGTGTGAAACACACTTAATGGGACAATTTCCTCCCTCAAATCTGCTTTGCTCCGTGACAGTACTGGTTTGAGTCGTTCCATAATGCTTTATAGGTGAGAGTTAAAAACCCCAATTGACCTAATCACATAACCATATGTGACAGGTTTTGATGAGCTGGGAGTAACTTGTTGTGAGACTATTAGAGACTTCCTAAAGGAAGCTTATGACCGTGCCAGAGCAGCTATTTATAGTCATTCCAGATAAAAATTTTTGCTATGACAGTATGGCTGTGTTTTTGCAATTTTAATTGCATTAAATATGGTTATACCCTTGTCAGAATTAAATGCTAAATGACATGTACTTATATAGCACCCATTCATGCACACACTGATGGTGGCAAGCTACATTGTAGCCACAACAGCCCTGGGGCTCACTGACAGAAGAGAGGCTGCCGTACACTGGCACCACTGGGCCCTCTTACCATCATCAGTAGACAATGCAGGTGAAGTGTCTTGCCCAAGGACACAACGACAATGAAAGTCAGAGCCGGGGCTTGAACCGTCAACCCTTCGATTTCAGGGCAAACTCCAACATCCAACTCCACTGTCGCCCCTTATTAAGATACCCCAAATCTGATGCCCAATTTGAATTTAATGCTAAAGTTGCACCACTGTTTGAGGGACCTTCTTTGTATCTCAAGATTAAAGGATGCTTACTAAAGGATTACTTGGATGCCTGCCATTTTGCCCATAGATATTGTAGATAGCTTGGTTGACAGATTATTCAGTTTTTGGACTTTTTGAATTTTTATTCTATTAATTATTTGCAAGCATTAACTTCTGGCAGTCCTGGCAACCAGCTTTCATCTGTGCACTAAAAACCTTCTTCAATGGTCTATGAAATATTGTCACATGTACATATGGTCTTAGGTGTTAAAATATTTAAGATATTTAAGAGGTATTAAAAGTCTCAAATTGTAAAATACCAGGATACAAGAATATATGTTATCATAAAACTGGAACGTTTTTAAAGTCTGGAATAAAAAAAAAAAATGTTTTTTTGAACTACAGTAATATTTCTCTGTAACATTTGCTGTAAGGAAATTCTCTCACTATTTTTGAGTATATAAATAGCCCAGAATTCCGCTCCAGCTTAAATTATTTGAGTCTGGTCCAAAACGGGTCTGGCAATCATGTTACAGTCTTTTGGTTTAAGGCTGTAAATTTGGCTGTGACAAAAGCAAGAGCTGCCGAGCCCACAGCTGAACCAAGACAAACATGGCAGGGCAGGAGGAGCAGGAGCTGCCATGTGGTAGTTTCTAATACACCTTTCTTGTCTGAATCCAATATAATATAGGTAAAAAAGGAACAGCAAGTGCATAAAAACATACCTTTTTGTGGATTCTCATTCCATCAGCTGCCATTTCATTTGGTACTCTGACTGGCTAAAGCCATGCTTGGATAAGCAGGCAGTAGGTGGTGCTTCACCCAATTAACTCGAAAGGTTCAGGCTAAGGGCCCTTCCTTCCCCAAATAGATTCTATGGGATCAGTCCCAGTCAAATGATGTGTAGAACTAAACCTGACAACTACACTAACCTTATTATACTGTCGCAAAATAAAACCGCAAATTCTACGGTAAGAATAAAACCTCTAATCTTTGAAAAAAAAATTTCATGTTTGGTTTAGATGTCAAATATCTATTCAGCCGGCATCAAGGAAAGTCAGTCAGGTGGATAAAAAAAAACAAACTAGGCTTAATCTTTGACAGATAGTTGGGCCTCATGCTAGAGCAGATCCCTTTTACTTTTTTAGTGCAATGCTAAGCTATCAGATATTCCCATGAAGCTCAAGTTCTTCTCGTGGCTGGTTCCAGTAGAAGAGAAACACCCCCTAGGGTCTTTAAATCCCCTTACTGTTTTCTTCTCTGATTGGCTCCTAATCTAAAAAAAAAAAGCCTTCTCCTATTGTGTTATCGATTTAGATTCTCTAAGGAGGCCAACTATAACATTGGATACCAAGGTCTGTTCATGAATTGTGTCTTTTTGTCAATGCTGGAGGTTCCCCCTGAGGCGAAACAAGCAACATTTGAGATATTCAATATGCCAGACACAGTTAAAGTCATGGTGGAATTATTATTCAGAAGGTCATTACACAGTACATCACTATCATTGGGTCTGAAAGATGTCTGAATGATAAGTCTGAATATGCAGCTCACTCTTTTTGGGCTTATTTTATTTATTTATTTATTTATTTTTATTTTATTTAATCTACATGCATAATGTTTCTTTAATTCTGGTTTAAGATCTAATTGATACTCTCATAAAACTATGTTAAACTGAATGATAAACCCTCAAGCCCATTGTTATGGAGGACCTAGATTTTCCACTGAAAAAGAAATTTAACATTTAAATCCTGCTGCTTGAAATACAATTTTAAAATAATTTTCTAATTTCACGTTTAAATGGAATCATTAAAGGGGAATTGTAAATTGTATTTTTTTTTATCCATTTTTAAACACTGGAATATGAAAATGTATTTTCAGATCCTATTTCTAAATGGAGATTTAAAAAGAAAAATGCATAAATCTTATTTTAAATATCATTCCTAATCACACTTTTAAAATGGTTTTCTTTATTCCGTTTCCATTTTGCCGTTAGTTGGATCCTAACACAACAGAAGAAGTGATACATTACATAATGAAATGCTTTTGTAGAATGCAACGTTGCACAGTTTGTAGCTAGAAGCAGCAAGAAGGTCCTGTGACATTCGAGGTTATAAAATGCGATCCATTACCATGTTCATACGACTCATGCCCTGAGTAGAGAGAGCCTTTTCCGTTGTTGTTCCACATCTCTCTGAACAGCCCTCATCTTATTATAACCATCTTTTTTAACTTAGCGTCTAATTCCAGTTGAGCAAAAAAATGTAGGCTTTTAGATTTTTTTTAGATTTTAGTATCCAATTTGTCATTTTGTTCTTTGTTTTTTTTTTTTTAATGTATGGACCAGTATACTTAGGTAGCATTTACATTAGTTACTTTTATTTCATATTGCACCATTACACTTTCTAGCTTAACTTGTGTTTTCTACAGTTTAGTACCACATGCTGTTAACTAATTTTTCAACTGTCCAAAAATTACAAAAGAAAGCCTGAAAAATTTTACTAGAAAGCCATAAGAAAGAAAGCTCACAGAAATACATTGGATAAACATGAATATTTTATTCTAGTTTCAGCCGGGGTGGAAAACTTGAATAAATTAAAATCCTGCTGAGTCAATGAAGAGCTGATAAAGGCCCCTTAACCAATACAAAGACTTGAAATGAAATGAAAGAAAAATCGAGAGAAAGACGATAACTTTAAGTAAAAAGGATACAAAATGTTTAATTTATTTCTAATCTCCTTCACCTGTGGATGGAAGCTTCTTAAGCAACAAATTTTTCAGATATCCTATAAGGAACTTTTGGTATAATTTGACTAGCTTTGTGATAGAAAAATAATATAGAGAAAAAGTGCCATATTATTTAGAATCTCTTTCTCCAGTAGACATGAAGTCAATTGTTTTCCCATAGAGAAATGTCATAATGAATATGAAAATGCATCCATTTGCAAGTGTCATACAGAGTACATGTCATGAAATAATATATTTTGTTAGACTTTGTGGGGTGGACTGTGCTTAAACGTCCTTTCATGCAGATGTTTGGGGGGACCGTATAGTTCCTATATGGTAGACATGAACATGCAGAGCTCCCTACGCTAAATGAACTATTGATTGGAAGCCTCTTGCTTCCTTCCTACCTCATTCCTTACTTTCAGAACTACTTAGAAAGCCGTATCATAGTGACCTCTGGTGCACTTCCATATTTCCTTAAGTGTTCTTATCAATTTGTATTATTTGGAAACAGTTCAGGAGTTTTGGCTTACACCCTAGACCAAAGGCGGAAACTCTGGCCAAGTTTACACTCGTTATCTGTTATCTTGGATTGAGGAGATAAGAGAGACATTTTGCCAATGGAACAAGACAATTTACACTTAAAATAAGAAAACATAATTGCATTGTCTTATTCCAAGTGCATATTATCTAATTATCTTATTTTCAGAGTAAAATACTCATTCTATTGGCAAACTATCTCATTTAACTACTCAAATTAAGGATAAATACACTTAATTTAAGACATTTTCACTTATTTCAAGATTGTTTTTCCAGTGAATTCAGGGTGCATTTATGCCTTCCACAACCAGTTTGTTCCCACCCTTGGTTCAGATATTTCCAAAGATAGCTTGGTTGCTTTAACTGTGTTGCTTTAATTTTTAGGTGGACATGGCTGACGTACGGACTTGTTTGTTAAGTGCCAGTTTCTGTCAGAGTCGTCCTTTGTTAGTTCATAAATCTGCCAAGTGCTCTGCAAACCTGGCATCAAAAATACCAGAAAATGAGTCTGAATCGCGCAGACTAGTACTAGCAGTACACATGCTGGTCTTTCATGCTGTTTGCCGTAATTAGTGCCATAAAACCTGACATTGTCTAATGAAAAGCGTGGTTATCAATTGAACGTGAAAATGAGCTATTTGTCACTCAATATTCTGAAAGTGAACGTCACTCTAGTTGATGTTCACTATTTCAAAACTAATCCATTCATTTCACCATTCACTAAAAATATGAACATATTCAGTGACACCATTCATTGAACACATTCATGCACAACACTGATGCCATGTGTCCATATGTCTATATAAAAATCCCAACTTTAAGCCTAACTCAGAAGCAGCAGTATCATTTAATTTCACAACTGAGATGCTGACACAAAATCTTAAGCTGCACAATACAGTAAAGTAGATCTAGATAAGTTTGTTAAGCCAGTTTCTTCCTGCCCTTGGTCCATTCAGTGTGAATATGCTTCCGAAAGTCTGTACAACTAATAAAACTTTATATAGAGATGAAATATTGTGAAAGTACTAAATTAAATACAGACTCAATTCAATACACAAAAAGAAATAAAACAAAAGTTTAAGGCCTAAATTCCCAATGAGATCAACAAACCTGCTATGCAACCAGTATGATGAAATGGTGGTAAAGCTTTGACAAATCAGAGTTATAGGAAAGAGGAAATGGATTCGGTGCTGTAAAGCTCACATGGATTTCTTTCTGTGGTGATCTCCAAGGACCTCCACTCCAAGCTCTTGGATCCTTCACCCTCTGATCTCACAAGTAGAGTGTAAAAGTCCTCTCATCTGGAATTATTCATGTTTCGACAGACCCAGTGCAAAGCTTTAATCAAATGCCTGCTGCCCTTCATCCTGTGGGCCTCTCTCACGCACTGCTGTCACAGCAGGGACGTTGGGTCAATCGCTGCTGCCACCACAGTTTCCTCTGAGGAATATTCTCTTTGCATGGGATGACCATTAAAGCAATCCAAATCTGTGTTGGCAGAGTGGACATTGCTCGGCTCTTGCCTTCTGCCAAAGTAATGATTAATGTGAAGGTGAAAGTGGTGGACCTAAAGCTAAGACAAAGGCATGTGAAAGTAGGTATTAAATCTTTGGGGATAATAGCAAGAATTATTTCTTTAATATTTACTCTGTAATTTTACCTTCCTGATACAGCCCTAAACACCTTCTTGTGTTCAGCACTGCCTTTATTCTAATTAAAGTTTCAAAATGTACATAAAAGTATCCGAAAATTGCTGCAGAGTTGAGCAGAGTTGGGAGTGTATCCATGATGCAAACCTCTTAAAGTATCTCTGATTTATCCCAAGACTTCTCCATTTGGAAATTATTGACTGTGGATTCCATTACAACTTTGAGCTTGATGACAACTTTGAGTTCCTTATCATAAAAAACAAACAAACAGAAAAAACAAAACACATTAAAAGGATTAAGGACTTGTGAGATAACATTATCTTGATGAAGGTATTTACCAATATATGGGTGCGTGGTTAACAAAAAAAAAGGAAAAGCACAGGTGGCAATTACATGTAACAGGTTCTGGTATTGAACTTACATTTGTGTGGGAATCAGAGTGTAGCATGTATGTTTTCACAGTTTCAAACAGTTTCTAACTGTTTCACAGAAATAAATAAATCCCAGAGAATTGTTCATTGTGATTTTTAAGAATACGTAACTTACACCATCTGGACCTTGGCTTTTTTTATGTGATTCCTCTGAAGATTCCAAATATTCATTTGTATTCAATCCGGAGTGGCTGTAAGATACTTTTCCTGAAATATGTAAGAATTGTCCTTAGAATCAGACACATTAAAACAGTTACAAAACCAATTCATTAACTGGCAACCAGGGCAGAGTCAGCGCAGACCCACCGAGGTGGTCCGCGACTAACTGACATATACAGAACTGAAGGATGTGGATCACTGTTGTAAACCACATTTTTTTGGTCTGTTACATAAAATCACCCAAGATTCCATGAGGTTTCTTGTTAGAAATGTAGCTGCGGCAAAAGAAATGTAAGTTTTATACGGTTTCCTCAATAAACAATACTGACAATTTAAAAGGGAGATTTTTTTTTTCTTTATTTCATTTTGTCTTCTTTTTTTTTAAGTGTGACGTTTAAATTCTGTTTTTAGGGCTGATTATACACCAAATACAGGTAATCACCTTATCTAAAATGTGCTGTGTGAAGATCTGAGTTTTTTTAAACATAAGCCCTATGTACACCAAATGAGTATACACCTAGTGAATCTATGCATTAAGCCGCTGCCGACAAGCCGTCAAGAGTTTTACCGAGCTGCAATTGCAAGGTGTAAAAATCTTTAGGCTCTTTACACTTAGTTCTGTCTCCTTTATTCAATTCAGCTAATCAATTAGCGACAGTGGTATAATGAAGAAATGTTAACTTAATATAACTAAACGTAACAACAAAGCGAAATAAAAATGTTTAAAAAAATAAACAAATACAACACCTCTCAGTTATAACAAAGTGATCAACACAACAAGGGTAAAAAGAGCAGTAATGAAAATAAAAAGACTTATATAAGAACAACAATTCATTATTCAAAACCTTTAAAAGTAAAGATCAATAGTTTTACTTTGAGTACAATACTTTGTTTAAAAAAAAACAATTGCAGAGATAATACCCTCAGAGGTGCTACCTTTTTACATAATCTTTCATTAATGGTATGGACTCCCCTGTGCTGTTACAGCCACCACAGCTTTACGTGTTTATCTCTATACACATAAAACTGAATCCTGAAGCTGGTCTTTAATTTCATATTTATTTACTCAAAACAAGATAATCCCTTAGTTAACACAACATTTACCTTTGTTGTTTCACAATGCACGGACCACACAAAAAGAGTGGAATTTACAGTGATGCAAATTTGGTGTCTCGCTGCAAATGTGCCATCTGTCTTGTGCAATACTGGCAAAAACAAGCACATTCATAACCGTCCAGCAATTGCAAAACTTTTGCTTCTCTCTTTACATAGGAGGTATGGGAGTGTTCAAAGAGAAATATCTTTTTTTTTTTTTTTCCAACACCGGGTCCTGATAAAACTGACACTTTTTATCTTATTATCTGGTTGTTCTATTTAGGAGGAGTTGTTCTATTTAGGAGGTCCTCAGTACCCACTGTCCTACACGTAAAAGAGAGTGGATCCTAAGGACCAAGATTGAAGAAACCTGTCCAATAAACAACTCATGTGTCAGTTTTCAATTAGCTGGTGCTGGCTGTAAAGTTCAGAGAACTGCTTCACTGTAGTTGACTCTTTAGAAGTGTACGAGAAATTTTGATAAGCATTTGCGGCTATAAAATGCATGTTGTCTTTACAGTAAATATGCAGAATGCAGAATGTTTCAGTAAAAAAAAAAAAACAAACAAAAAAATTTTTTTTCTTGACTTTGATTAAAAACCTCTGTGTCTCCAATGTCTTAATTTATCTTAGCCTGATATAAGCATTTAGAGAATGTCAGGGACCAACCAGTAAAGAGAAGGTATATAAATATTCTCAATTTATTTTACACTAAATTTTTTACAAAATCCATAAATACACTCACAATCCAGAAGAACTGACCTAAAAGAAAATATCTATTAAGAAAATCTAACCAAGGATTCCAGACCAGAACTGACCTCTCAGAATGAGGACAGGGGAATTTATACATACAGGCTAACTGACAAGGATGGAGGGAGAACATTAAAGAAAACCTAGAAAACTAACTCTAAAACACAACTTGTAAAAATGACTCAAATATGAAACTAAGAAATCATAACTACAATATATCTTTTTAAACAGTGGGGCTTTAAAAGTTTGACAGGTTCTCCAGAGTCAAGCCCCCAATTTCCAGCCCCTGTAGGATTCCTACACTTTCTTATATTTGCCCTCCCCGGCTAGTGCCTTTATCCTCACCAAAATTCAATTCAGTTCAAAAATTCTTTAATAATCCCAAATTAAATGTTTTAGTAATTCATAGGTGTTTTTTAGCCAGTTGTTGTACATGTTGTTTGATGTAGGTAGGACATGATAGTAAAATGAAGAAGGCTCAACGAAGCGGTATTACTTACAGCTTGTCTAGTCTAGAAATATGAAGAGGAAAAACAAAGTCACAATGAAAAGTCAAACGTGGTGGTGACATGAAAATTATGCCAAATATTGTGGTAAAAGATTGCTGACTGTGTAAATGCACAAGTTACACATCAGTGACATTTAACACAGCCTGCATCCCAATCACTCCACTGCATATTAATCGTGTTCCCTTCTGGAGTGAAGGACTTGGGAGCAGATAAAATGAAAATACAAAAACATAATTTCATCTGGTTAGTTAGTCTTTTTAATTCAGTAATGTTTGGGCTACAATAAAGCTGGAAGCTGATGCTACAATTGCATCATATTAATACAAGAAGTGATCACTACGAGTGAAAACATACTGATTATTGAGCTGACAGTTTGCAATTAATTCCCCCATCGGTACAGCTTCCGTGTAACATCTC
>NW_015150872.1:208850-217644 GCF_000732505.1 Cyprinodon variegatus | reverse complement strand
TTGTGACAATTTAAAAGCAGGCTTGTCTGCATTAGCAATCAGTAGACAAACCTAAGTAACCCTACAGTATAATCACCATCACTGAGTAATTAACACAACTCCTCTTTTATGACAAATTATGACAAACCACAAAGACCTAAGACCATAAAAGGGATCTTGATCAATACATTTAAAGTTCAGTTTCTCTTTAATGGCTTTGAAAAACAAAGAAGGAAAAGATAAAGAGTCTTTCTATCTTTAAGTGTTATGATGCACTGTATATATTTCAAACAGTATAGCACTCTTTCGTTTTAAATGAAATTATCAGTCTTTAGATATGACACCATTTCCAAAATTGTACATTATAAAAACCTACCAAACTCACTAAACATAAATCTTCTAATTTGAAGGAAGTAAATAAAAGTTAACATGTTAAAAAACAATCCACTGGACTTTGTTTCCAAGTTTGTAAATGCTTCGCTTCCCATCCAGGAAGCTTTTTCAATCAATGCATGGGAAGAAAAATGTCTTCAAAAGTCCAGTGGATTTTTATTTTTATTTTTTTACTTTTTTGGAATGACTATAACCTGGAAGACTGAGATTTTTCACCAGCATAAAGAAAAGTATTTTCAAAAATATTTGGCAAATATTTTTTGGTATTTTAACAAATCTCAAACAAAAAGGTTGTTGCCTGACTTAGAGAAATAATTGCCTTGTTTAACACAGTGTGTATCAACCAATGGCTTAATATGTAATGTTTTACTTAATTACACGGTGTCTGTTCAACAATGCCTGAACACAACTTCTGCAAAACTTACCAATGCTCCTGAAAAGATTGAAAGACAGGACCGCATAGGATGGCCTTTGAAGATATCACTGGGCTCCAAAGTAATTGGCCAAGTGCAGCAATTTGCCACCTCCGGATGCCACAAACTTGATGGCAGAGTGATCAAAGCTTCTGCTTTTTCTGTATTTCCCTCACATCAGGGTTTTCCAAGGAGACTTGTATTTTTTGTGCTTTCATCTTTCAATTCTGATTTCTTACCTTTTGTTGCTTTCAGCTGTCTGCTCTGTGCACATGGATCAAACAAGTCTGAAAACAAAAGATAACCCCATGTCAGACATGTCGTCATTGCCTGTATAATGATGAACAATAATGAATACTCTCATCGTGACATTATACATAGTCATATTCATGACACTGGTGGACAGGAATGTCGTTACTGTACAAGGAGCATTTCTCCTTATTCAAAGCATTCAGCATTTGTATGGTAGTTACATTAAACTTTAGCATGAAAGTAAAACAGTGCCCAGTAAATTACAGAGGACAGTATTGGACAAAGCTCACCCTTGAAATTCTGCCTCATGTTTCATTGATGTTGGTTTAAAAACATTTAGCAGTAATTTGGTAGAGATATAACTGAGTTGTGGTTCAAGGTATGGAGTACTATATAAGAGGTTATGTATTGTGCATTGGGCTAGTAAAGATAACCAGTAAAATCTTGTCATATTCATAAATTACTGTAAATCATTAAGGAACCTCTAACAATCCACTTACCACTAAAAAACTGCACTGTGCTGCCTCATCTTGTTTCACCGGTGAACCCTCATTGTGGTGGACAACTCAACCCTGTTTAAGAGACTAACTCCACCCACTTCTAATACATAATTGAGCCAAGAGGAGGCCTTGCCCATGAGACCAGGAACTCTCTTCATTGTCCTCACCAGAGAACTTTCATGAGCCAAAAATGTATAAGTTTGTAATAACATAATTTGATTTTGAGTTATAAAAACAATTTTTAAGAAAGTCAAAGACATATTACTTAAAAGGTCATTTATACCAGTTGTGACTCTTCTGCCTTTGAAAACCCCTTTTTATAAAGGAAGCTGTGCAGGTTTGTTTTTTTTCCTAAATCCTTATGCATAAAAATGACATGCAATGTTGAGGAAATATAAGGTATTTAACGCGGCCCGAGTGCCATCTGAGGATTCTGAGGATTGAGGATCAAACACTTTTTAGCCTTACTATTATCCACAACTCAAATATAGAATTTATTTATAAACTTTTCTTGAATGTAAACATAATTGGCCTGATATTAAAAGATTCCAAAATAACGGCACTAAATTCCACGTGGAACAAAGGTGGGCATATAATGGGTGATCTATAACTGTAACTGTTAAAACATGCTAACTGGCTTGGTTCTCACCTATTAAAATGAGTACAGTGAGCCCCAGGACAGCTGTGGCTACAATGTCGCTTGTGTGAGTGTGTGTGTGAGTGGGTGAATGACTGAATGTAGCGTAAAGTCTTTTGGTCAAGTCTCTTGACTTGAAAAAGTGCCATATAAGTACAGGCTATTTACCATTTACCATATCACTTTGTACAGCTATCTATAGTATAATAGACTACTCTAATAATCAACTAAAATTAATCAAAGAGGGATTAATTTCTGTCTAAATAGTACATTAGCTAAAGTTCCAGATATATAAAAGCTTCCGTTTGTGTTGTGGATAAGGGTATTGATGTGGACAGCTCTTTAAAAGTTTACTTACAATATCTTAAACTAATTTTGCATGGAGTGAGATCATGTAATTTGCAGATCCTCTTTGTTTCCTCTCTTAGGTACGTTGGTTGTATTCCCGCTTCATACTTCAATGTCTCCTCTTTCATCTGACACTAGTGAATGACTCACACACAAATACAACACAGATCAAGCTCACAGTTTCAGCTTCCATTAATAATGAAATGTGGAGAATCTGCAGGCAAACTAAGGCTCATGCTCATCTAATTCATCCTCCCTGTGTGTACTTTTGAGAGACCAAGCCTCTGGGAAGAGCAGACGGCTTCTGCATCTGTGTAATCTCTGCTCATATGGAGCCAGAAAACTAACACCACCCCACCCAGCACCCCCTGGAATGAACAGGCTGCAATGTAGGAGGCCTGCTTGGTTCACAGCATGCAGTTTGAAAAATGCTTCTGATACTAACGTGGTCAATAGACAGATTCAGTTTGGGTGCAGGATAAAATGTATCCCCAATGCAATCTGAATGATTAGTCAAAACATCCTCTTAAGACTGCTTAATGTTTTCCTTTTTCTACTTGCATTTGGACCCCTTACTCTATCTTTCTTACTCTCTGACGGTTGTTTGACTTAACAATTAATTGTTTTGACTGTTTAGTGATTTGTTAAGAAACAACTGAATACTGAAGATTAGTTTCCCTTAGTTGAGACAGGAATGCCCTTATTGTTCCCAAAATTACTCACTGCCTACCGATCCCACATCTATGCGAAAGATGTGTGCGATCACACCCTGAAGTCTCTTCTGCTGACTCACTCTATAGATGTCTCACCTCAGACCCAACTGTCTGCGGCAGTACAATATCAGGATCAAAACCTATTCAAAGTATCGCAAAAGGTACATTTAAAATTAGAATTATTTGTTTTTTTCTTGACTGAAATTATTTGAGCAAACTGAATTGAATCGCATCATTGACTAAGTTGTTCCTTTTTCAGTTAAGTCAAGTCTGTTATGCCAGTCAGGAGTCAAACTTAAATGTTTTGCGACTTATCCAATGACAAAGCCTAACACTTACTTTCAAGTCAAGCCATTGGAAAACACACAATTGAACACCATTCACTATTATTTTGACAGACAATTAAACATAAACTGGGTGCAGTTCCAGTGTAGGGAGATACACAGCGCCACTTCCAACATAGTACTACTAGACGGCTAACCACTCCTCTAGATTCACAAGGTTCTGGAAACTCAGAGAACTGGTGTTGAGTCATCAACAAGTAGAAGCATAGGCAAATTGTATGTGGTGCTGATTCACTATATCATGTACAGGCTTAGGTATGGGTTAATGGTTATTTCCCTGAGTGGTCTAGAGAATTTTAGTAAGGTGTAGCTGGTTTCCATGTCTTCTTGACTTGCAGTTGTTTATGCCACTTGCAGCAATTTTCCTTTGGGTATTTGTGTTTAAAGCATATTTTCATTTTGGATCTGTCAATTTTTTGAAACAGCATTTCTCCATTGCAGTGGTTTTCCTCACCTTTGCATGGCTTGCAACCCTTTTTCCACTGTATTTACAGGGATAAAAAGTTTGTTGAAGTGTTTTTTTAAGTGGTGAAAGAGTTCACAAAAAAGACTGAATATAGAGTTTTCAGTTTATGTAACATAAGCTTCTTAGTGGAAGTTGCACTTTGGGATGAAGTAAATAATGGTTTATAAAACATGGACAGCCAGACAGACAGACAGAACTCCAAATTGTCAAGCAACATATAAAAAATGCATATGTCACTTGGCACACAGTAAGTCGTTGCATGATTGTATTTGAAAGGACCTGCAACATGACATTAATATTTCAAAGACTGACATCTTTGGTTACCAAGTGTTCAATTAAACATGATCTGTGTGCTTTGTTTTTATCTTGTTATTTATCCAAAAGAACCAAGCAAAAAACCTTCTCTCTCTTCTATATGTGCATAAGGATGGGGTTGCCTTTGGTGATGCAAGTTGATATCAATATTACATTTGTTTGGGTTGGGGGAGGCTGAAGGCATTGACTTGCACTACTGGACACAATCTTCACCTTGACTTTTCAAAAAGATGGGGACACATAGGTAAATAAAGACCTTTTCAAAAGATACAGCAGGAAGATTTTACCTCATTTGTACCTTTTTTACCACACTGTCTCGGTTTTTATGGTCCATCTGGACACTTCTTTGACTTGTGAATCATGTGGTATGTTATTTACGTACAGTATGTTCTAAAATATGTAGTCAAATTTGTATTACATTACAGCTGAAATATCTTAGCAAGTAAATCTCACAATTGGATTACTATTTTACATAGCTTTTTTCCTTTTTAACTTAATAGATTTCAATAATAATTGTAATAATAAATATGTTTTTGCTTCTTGGCTTGCCAACTTTCTATTATGTATAAATGTTTTGTTTCATAGAATTGCTTCATTACTGATTTCTTCAAATATTGAGGTTTTTAGAAGTATATATTTATTATTGCACATTTTCATATATAATTTACTGGAAATGAAATTTCAAGACCTGCTAGTGAAACCCTGTTAAGGATGGGCTCTTGCAGTATTAATGAGTGAAGATGTAGACATATTTTACGTTAACTTTCATCGTTCCAGTTTTTCAAGAATCTCATTTCAAATCACCTTTACTGTTTTTTCTTTTTTGTGTTTGTTTTCTTTTTATGGAAGACTATAATGTTGTCAGCAATCAAATGATTTTTACTTGGCAAATTCATCTTATCTTATCTTTGTGAGCCCATAAAATATTCAAGTTTAATTGAAAGCACATCGCCAATATGGCTGCAGTTTCACAGAAGACCATTTTCTTTTCCCTCCATCTGTGTGTTTCTTCCTGTCATTTAAGTCAGGGCTAAATGTATGAGGAGTCATTTCATATTGCAGGATGTGATACAAAGACCTGAATTGGATTTGAGAGGCAAACACCAGAGGATGATGTCACAAGGAGTTTTGGTGGAAAGGAAAGGGTGGTAAGAAACCCCATCCTCCCCCACCAAAAAATAAACAAAAAAAGTGGTTCTGGGTCAAAGCACTGGATATCCTTTCAAGCCTGAACAGTCCACTGGGTGCTTGAGCAAATGTCAAAGTCCCTTCTGGCAGTGGACAGACAACCTAATGGACCACTGCATATCGAGTCAGGGAGGGATGTGGCTGAAAGAGGAGGGGATATTATCCAGGCTAAAATTGAAGGTTAGACTTTTGCAAAACCAAATAATCTATCATGAATGATGTAGGTTATTTAAAAACAAGGTTCTAGTGCTTCACAAAATAAGTCTCACTGCCTTAACTCAGAAATGTTTGGGTACTGTGGGTTATTTTCTTTCTTTAAGCTCTACATGGTTTATAAAATGGTTAAAAAACACATTGATATGAGCCATCACTGCTCTCTCTTCTGATGGCTTGAGATGCTGAAAAATGCAGAAGAGCTTAAAAGGTGACTGCAGTGAGCTGAGGGCCTCCTCTTGGCTCATAGCTCTAGCAATGTTTGACATGACAAAAAAGAGCCAGAAATTGAAACATTATCAGGACAGAAGTCATTGAATTGTGTGGCGGATAAAATATTGACCAATGGTGCTCAATACAAACAGGTTATGGTTTTCATTCTTGGACATGTTTTTAAACTAGGCATCACTACGTAAAGTGAACAGCAGCTATGAGCTGTTATGACAAGTATATGAGTCATTTTGTCAAATTGTCTTAAATAGCTAAAAGAGCTGGATATAATACAATAATAACTTAAATGGATCAAGCTATTGCATCAAGTTATTAATGACTGTTTAAACTTGCATCGCAGCCCTTTTTAAAACTATGTTTGCAGCTATTCCTCTTCATTTTTGGATGTCAGAGTTATTCTGAATTTCTGCATGCAAGACTTTGATCAAAGAACACTTTGAGTTTGTACTGCTTTCTAATTAATATACTGCTTTCTAATTATAAAATCAACCCTCCCATACATCCAAATATTTTAATTATTTTATGTGCTTAGATTTTTTACACGGTTTACAAATATTAATTTTAATGTTGTAATGCAGCAAAAATAAGGCATTAATTGAAGAGAACAAAAAGCTATGTCATTACATATATATTTAATAAAAATAATAAATGCTTCTTATCTTAGTTATCTTTAGCATAGGGAACTCATTGGGGCCCTCTCTGGTGCCAAGAGGCTAGAAGGATTTTCTCTGCATGGTACGATGTATCAGCACAGCACATCTAATAACAGACCCCTGTAGAGACCCCTTTTATAGAATGCTGCAGTCTTGGGTTTGTCCAATATCAACCATGTGCATTTCTGTCATCTAATAATGACCAAAAGTGTAAAGGCTGTGTCAAATTGGCACTACATCCTGGAGTTCCTTACATACCCAAGATAGACCCCTTGAAAGGTGAAGTAACAGGAGCTATGAACAGGAGCCACAATTTGATGTATTCAGATTGAACCAAAAACTCAGATGGTGCTATCACTGGCCCTGAGCCTAAGAATAGTTAGCAAAACACTGATTTTCAGGCAATCTTTTCTAGAAAATATTAATTACACAAAGATTTTTTTTTTGGCAGCCATTCCCTCATGTAAAAACTTTCAAGGCTTTTATATTGCTGGGTTGAAGGCAGATCAACTGTGTATTTATGTGTGTTGCTGGTGTAACTTCTCTGCAGGTACAGCAGGCAGGCATGATTACCCACTGCTGCGAATTGTCAGTGCTCATCAAAAAGGGTCACTCAAAAGGCTGGCTAAGGCAGAAGAGATTTTCAGGTTTGTGTTCTTTGTTCCTGTGGTAAGTTTGCTTCCTCGTTGGTTAGATTATTTTTGACCTCCCTCTTACTGTTGCCCTTTTTCTCATTATACTTCCGTTCAGGTCTCAAAGGGGTACTGGCCTGAAAGTACTCAAAAGTATACCTACCTACCTACATACCCATCCACCCTACAACAAAGAAGGGTTAAATCCAAGTAAACCTGACTTTTTGGGTCAAAATGCAAATACATTAATTTGAAGGATGAAGCGTTCTCTAACCACATTAAGTCAATGTACAAAAACATCAAGTTTAACTGAGAGGATGCCAACAACAACAAATTTTCCTGTCTGGACTGTTCAATTAAGAATAATGATCTGGCCTCAATAGCTCGGCCTAACCCTATATATAGCAGAGGGAACAGGTGAATAAGTTGAATGATAATTAGAGAACTGGGAGGGAACAGCAGGTGAATGAATGAGTAATAAGGTCAGCTACCGGGGCTGCAATCATGACATAAAGCAAAGCAGTAAAGTGTATGCTAATGTCCAGACAAGGTCTGCTGACTGTTACATGGGAGAAACCAAGCAACAACTATACAAACACATGGTACAGCACATGAGAGCCCACAGCATGGCGTAGGATGCAGTAGTACACCTGTACCTTAAAGCCCTGAACACAAAGAACACAATTGTGTGTCCAATCTGAGAAAATAATCATGTTGTAAGAGGTCTTGGAGCTTAGCTCTCGTTAGGGGTAAATAGGGATGAACACACCAAGTTTTCTGCAAGGGGGCTTCGTTGCTCTGACCGAGATAGACCCCAGGTCTATTTATGTCACACTATGAAACAATACAGCTGTAAATTCATGGGTCTGACAGGAAGAGAGATGTGGTTGGTTGCAAAGTAAAACACATCTGCTTTGGTTGAAAATTAAAATAAAATAAAACAAAATCTCTCAATCCCAAGAGGAGACAGACAGGATTGCCCATTTTGAATCACACAAGGCAGGTAGAATTGGGCATAAAAAATCAATAAAACATTTCAATAAACAGAATACCTTGTCCATAATAAGAGTTTAGAAAGACAGAAAACAGATAAAGTAAAATTGTGATCCTCTTTCATACTAAAAAACAAAACAGTGAGAGACAGTACAAGACATGCACAGCTTATCACCCACCCCCCAACTCCTGCATTTATAAAAATTATAAACTTCATAAAATGCTCTGTAAGTTTTACCTCTCATTGTTTCACCTAGTGCCTATATAAACCATTGCACAGCCTTTTTTGCTGTATTTTTCTTTTATTTCAACATAGTTCCAGTTATATTTTTTATATTTTAAAGTCCTCGATTTGTTGTGGTTTAAGACCAGGTTGCTATTAAGGTGGGGCTTTGCTAGCCACCTCAGTTTTTGTTTAAATTTTATTAAGAGCTGCAACGATTGATTAATTAGTAAATGGATTAATCTGTTGGTTATTTATTTCGATTGTTCCATTAATAATTGGATAGTCAAAGGTTCCTCAT
>NW_015150872.1:186239-206748 GCF_000732505.1 Cyprinodon variegatus | reverse complement strand
AAAAAAAAAAAAAAAAAAAAAAAGTGTTAATAACATTAGCTTATATAGTATGTTGTAAGTATGGCTTCCCCCCACAGCTCCAAGCTGCTACTTGTTTAATATCTATTTATATCTTCATTTAACAAGGAGATGTTGCAGGTATAAACTGCACCCATCCGCTTATAAAAAGCAGTCAGTTTAAGTTGCAATGTTCCACCTGGCTGTTTATTGTGCTGTCATACAACATTCTGTGCACATCATCTCAATTTTCACCCTGGCGTCACTGTTGCTGCCCTTCAACTCCCCTAGACTGCCACTAAAATAGACACGTGTACCCTCGCCTCCACCACTCAACACCCCACACGCACAGCACAACACACACTCACGTTTTATGTCACACTATCCTTGTGGGGACCTTCCATTGATTTCCATTCATGTCCCACTAATTTCTATGGCCTAACCTTTACTCTTGCCCTAACCCTAACCATTACAAACACATACCTAACTCTAAACCTAATCTAAACTCAATTAACACCTTAGTTCTAAACCTTACCCCTTCCCCCCCCCACCCCAAGAACAGAACTTCTCCTAATGAGGACCAGTCGTTAGTCCCTACAAGTACCTATAAGTCCCCAAACTGTAGCATATTCCTGGGAAATTGTCCCCACCATGTCACAAAGACATGACCACCCATTACACACACTCACACAAAATCATGTTTCCCCATCCTTGTGGGGGCTTTCCATTGACTTTTAACATCTAACATGAACCTTACCCTAAACCTATCCATTATGGGTTCATATGCAAACCTAACCCCAACCTAAACTCAATTCACACATTTTTGCAAAATCTACAAATAGCTTAGAGGGGCTAAGCTACGGGACTGGACCCCCAAGCCAGGGAGCGAAGAGATAGAAATTAATGGAGAGAAAGGAGGAAATGGTTAGGGCATGAGTTAGAGAATAAAAGGTTAGGGATAGTGAAGATGAATGTTTGACAGGTGACATTAGACTGATGTATGATGAAGACTGGGCTGATTATAGAGATGTTGCAGTGGTCAAACTGATGGAGAGACTGTGAAAGTGCAAATGTAGAGACAGGGACAGTGCAGTTGATCGTGCTGAAGGAGACAGAGAGCACATTTGATTGCGCTGATGGTAAGACTTCGACTGTCCGGTTGATCATGCTGATGATTAGATTGTGTCAGTGCAGTTGATCAAGTTGCAAGACAGAGACAGAGAAGGCTAGGTTGGTCATGCTGAGAAAGATGGAAAAGGCACAGTTGCTCCTGCTGAAGATGATTATGCTACTGATACTAATGATAAAGGTGTGTATTGTTATTACTGTAGTGCTGGATGAGTAATATTGCTCAGATTATGTTTGCAGTGATGGATGGAGCCCCTGCGGGACGTGGAGAAAGAAACAGGAGATAAAATAGATAAACAGGGATAGGGAGAAAATTAAGGCTTACCTCCACCAGCCATTATGTGAACTAGCTAACCTAGAGTCTAAAAGAACTTTGAGCTTGTAACAAGGAGGAGAGATGGATGTAGAGAGCTAAAGCTGAAGAAGACCAATGACCAAGCTGTTGAAATGATGAAGTTGGACTGTCTTGGGTGGCTGCCCCTATTCTTAACAAATTGCCTGAAAAGTGACTAAGGGAAGGGTGACAGTGGCGTTGGATGTAGGAGTTTGCCCTGAAATCGGAGGGTTCAGAATCAGAATCAGAAGAATCAGAATCGGGTTTATTGCCATTGTTAGTGAAGGAGTTCACAACTAGGAATTTTTTGTGGTACAATCGTGCAACATGAAACATATATGAAATAGTAAATAAAATTATAAAAATCTCTAAAAACACTGGGGTATAAGGCATGCAAAAAAATATACTAATATATACACTTAGGATAAAAATATGGATAAATAAAAAAAAAAATATATATATATATATATATAAAAAGTAAAATGTACAAGGTAGTTCAAATAGAGCAGTGTGCAATACAGCAGTGTGAATGGCATGGACAGGTTATGGAGTCTGACATATGGTGTTCATGAGTCTTATGGCAGAAGGGAAGAAGCTGTTATTATGGCGGGAGGTTCTGGTCCGTATGGACCGTAGCCTCCTCCCTGAGGGGAGAGGTTCAAACAGTCTGTGTCCAGGGTGAGAAGGGTCGGCTGTGATGCGACCTGCACGCCTCCTGGTCCTGGAGACATACAGGTCCTGGAGTGATGGCAGCTTACAGCCGATCACCTTCTCAGCGGAGCGCACAATGCGCTGCAGTTGGTATCTGTCCCTGGCGGTGGCGCCAGCGTACCACACGGTGATGGAGGAGGTGAGGATGGACTCAATGATGGAGGTGTAAAACTGCCGCAGAAAGAACATCCTCTGCTGGGCCTTCTTGATGAGGGAGTTGATGGTCGACTCCCACTTGAGGTCCTGGGTGATGGTGGTGCTCAGGAAGCGGAAGGACTCCACGTTGGAGATGGGGGTAGAGCTGTCTGTGAGGGCAAGGGGGGACGGTGGGGCTGTGACCTTTCTGAAGTCCACGATCATCTCCACTGTCTTTTGGGCGTTCAGATTCAGGTTGTTGCTGCTGCACCAGGACACCAGCCGGTCCACCTCCCTCCTGTAGGCAGACTCATCACCGTCCGAGATGAGCCCGATGAGGGTGGTGTTGTCCGCAAACTTGATCAGTTTCACGGACTGATGGCTAGAGGTGCAGCAGTTGGTGTACAGGGAGAAAAGCCAGGGGGAAAGGACACAGCCCTGGGGGGATCCGGTGTTGATGGTCCGTGTGTCCGTGTGACGGTTCAAGCCCCGACTCCGACTTTCAGTGTCGTTGTGTCCTTGGGCAAGACACTTCACCTGCATTGTCTACTGATGGTGGTCAGAGGGCCTGGTGGCAGCCCCGCTTCTGTCAGTGAGCCCCAGGGCAGCTGTGGCTACATGCCATTTACCATTTACCAAGGTTTTATAGGGGTAGGATTACAGTGGTAGCCATTCAAAATGTATCCACTTTCCTTGATGGGCCCATCGCTAGACCTTGGCTGGTCCTTAGCTAGCTCCCTACAATTCATTTTTAAACATCTGAAATATTATTTCTATGGTGATTTCTGGAAATTAGGATCTAAAGAGAAGCATTATCTTGCAGTCAGACCCTGTAATTCAGTCAAAGGGTAGAGTCAGAGTAAAAAGATATGCACTATTAGAAGGTAACTGGCTTGAAGTTGGAGGGAATTTTGCTGCCATTCAGCCATTTTGAATGGCTACTGCTGTAGCTTGAGGTGTTTGAGCATCGAGCTAGGTCTCTTAGGAAAGCCTTCGGGAATGTGAATGAGAGCTTTTTTGTCGTTGTTTTCGAACAAACTTAAGCATGGTCGAAGATGGGCAAAAGGTGCCATTTATATGGCCGACAGAAGCACATACCTTTCCCTTTGGATGGTTTCAGGTGAGGATTTTAGGGATTAAGTGAACATTTGAAGAGCTGTGATCCAACTTGAATTAAAAGAGATTTAGAGATGTATTTTTGCCTATCTTAAGAAACCTATAAAGCCAAAGAAGAAAAATTAGAGGGAAGAGACTTAATCTAAAATGAATACGCAGGTATAAGCAGGGGTCTGAGAATTAGAAGCATTGGGATTCCTATTATCGGGTTAGAAGGTAGGCTTCTTTGAAGTAATCTCAAAAATGAGATTTACTGAATGATTTCAGAGAAGGTTGAAAACCTGAACTGAAGGATAGAAGGGGGGCTAGGAATTGTAACTGACCATGCTAGAAAATATCCCCCAAGACCTGAGGATGGAGCTACAAACGTATAAAAATTAATAGGATAAGCAGAGTTAATTACGCCATCATAAGAGAAGGGTATCCCATTCCAGTTTGAGAACCAGCTGGACCAAAAAGCATCGTACATGGAGGATTTCTCATGGAACTCATGAAAGGAATGTGTCCCCTGCATCTGTGCCTCTGTGTTAATGGGAATGATCTACTCCAGTAAGCTTGAGTATTCGCTCAAAAATAAATACTGTGAGGTTGTATCATAATGATGGCTAACATTGGACTATACATACCTAATTACCTACAAGATGACAGCAGAGATGACCTGTTGTTTTAACTGCAGTGATGGCCGTAGGCATAGACCTGCTGTAATGAACCTGGTCTGATGAGCTGCAGGTGCAATGAACCATGTTGTCAGAAAACCAGGGCAAATGGATCCAGTATTCAGGTGAGACAGACAGCGGGACATTTAAAAGCGTTTATTAACCAAAAAGACACAAAACAGAAATGGAATGTGGAGCTGTGACTCTGCGGCAACTGTGGGAGGAGGCAGGGCCCCACCTCTCTGAGGGAGAAACACAGGTAAGTGATCACGATTATCTGACAGAAAAGGGATATCCTTGTGAGTCACTTACCTAGTTAAACAATTCAGTCCATCCTCTTGAACGAGGCAGCATCCAATGGACTGCTGATAGACTGCCAACGAGATTCGACAGGAGCATCCCGGATGCAGGCAAAGGTCCGAGCCAGGTCAGGGAAACAGTTCAGAACAGGGTCGTTCTGAGATACAGGAGTCTGCAGCTTGGTCAGGGGCTCCGGTCTGAAAAGTAACAGACCGATCCAGGGTTTCAGCAAACCACCCAGTGTCCAGCAGCAGCCTCAATCAGACACGCTCAGAGGAAATCAGGCAGGTTTAGTATTAGAAAGGCAGAGACAAGACATAATACAAAGAGAACTGCAGAACTTTAAACTGACTCCGTCCTCTGAGCCGAAAATGGGAACAAGGCACGCTCAGAGAAAAAGAGACAGGACTATGGTACTTTACTTTAGCTCCCCCCTGCCAAGCCAAAACAGTAAAAGAGTGTGTTCAGTGGGCAAGAGCCAGAACACGATCAGGAGACGACAAGACAAACACTAACACCCTCTCTACGCACTGGCCCCCCGAGAGCAAAAAAGTCGAACCTTGGAAAAATTCAAACTCAAACTAACGAGCAAAAATACATCATCAATGATCTGGCTTCGATAGCTGGGCTGAGCCGAATATAAAGCAGCAGACGTAGGTGGATAAGATGAGCGATGATTAGAAACTGGGCAGAGTGAGGCAGGTGAGTGAAATGAATAATTAGGTTAGCTATCAGGGCAGATCAAGACACACCTGTCATGATGTGCTGTGGGTGTTATTCAACTGCCATGACTCGTGCCTGTCATCACATGCTGTGGGCACAAAGCGTTAACGTTGTGCAGTGATGATAATAGAAATGATGCACTGCAGTAAATTCTGTGAAGATGCTTGACAGTAGTGCATTGCAAGGTGATGATAGGTCGTACTAAAAGCAGAAATGAATTGAAAATAATAGGCCCCATTATCAGCAACCAAATGGTAGAAGGCACATGATTTGTTTTTCTAAGAGCCACTGGTATACAAGATATAGATAAAAGTCTAAAACTATAATGAAACTAATGAAAACTGAAATGAAGCATCACTGAAAAGAGAGATAAAATAGCCATCAAAAACAAAAATAAAACTAAACTGAAAATCAGAGGGCGGAACAATTTAAGCATGGAATAGCCATACGAAGCATAATTCTCATTTACACACAATAAATATGACAACAGTAAACGCGGTTGATTCATTTTAAAATCTATAAGTAACTACACGTTACTCAACCATGACTCATTATATATATTAAAAGATGATTAATGAGAGCCTGCTAGGGAATTAATAAATGTCATACTGAATTGCTCTGACAGAGTGGATGAGCCAAGCTGCCTCTTCAAACTGAAGGCTTCCAAGGTTAGCTTTGATCACTTGTATTTTTAGCTTAACATCAGATAGAAAGTGGTTTGAAGACTTGGACTATATGCTATATGATAGACCTATAGCACATAGCGAAAGCCTAAATGCTTGATTGACCATCAGAAGATCCTAACTCCTCTACTTCAATGTTAACTGATGAATCAGTTTTCTTTTCACCAGAAATTTTTGCTGAAAATTTTGAAGTTTAATTGAAGAATTCTAGCATGAAATTTTCTAGATCTGTGGAAATCAAATGTGTTTGAACAGATTCGCTGACACGTTCATGCAAGTTTGATAAGGAATTTGGTTTCCAGAAACTTAAGGCCACATTTTACCTAATGTCCCAATGGAATAGCTTTCTTTAAAGTACTTATAGAGCATTTTCACTCACGTTTACAGAGCATTTCCCCCAGGTTAAAAATATAGGTTCAGGGAAGGTAATAACTGGTATCTCACATCTTGAGAGTTTAAACAATATTTATTCATTTATTTTTGGATTTCCAGGCATATACGGATATATTCATATATTTTTCATATATATTCTCTAATTAAAATATATTACATTTTGCTCTGTAATGCTTTTACAAAAACCAGTCCAACTAGGGTAAATAGTTTGTTTACAGTGAAAGAAACAGTGAGAGATTAATTTGTAAGGACACATCTAATGGTTGCAGAACTAGCCCCTGTGGACCACAGATTAACATTCCTGTTTTACTGAAAATACATGTTTATCAAATTATTTGTTCTGACTTGGCCTGGTTAAAGTGGAAATATTTTGCATATATAATGCTCAGTAAGGTCCAGGTAATGTAGGATGCTCAATCTTTGATGTAAAAGTGAAAAAAAAAATTATGTACAGCTTCTGAAAAGCTTTTGTAAGATATTTGTTTTTTTGATAAATGACCCATGAATTCATAAAATATTTCCACTAAATCTAATGTCAGTCACCTTGCTTGAACACTTCTATTTTGATGACTTAAGTTATGTGTGATCACACCTTACTTAGGCTGAAACACAGTCAGGCCAGCGCGGAGATAAGGGATCTATCCTTCAGATACACTGTGATGACTTTGTCTGCCTGCCTGATTGTTGAGTAGGATCCCAGGCTTTGATGGCTTTGGCTTGGGGGATAAGAAAAGGCCAAAGTGATGGAAATCTGGATTCTGTTTTTGCCAATACTCTCTGGGTATTGATTTTGTCTGGAAACCCTCAAAGAGGAAGTATTTATGTCTGAAGCAAGAGACAGGAGAAAAGAGACAAGAGACTATTGAGGCTGATGGAGAACAACTAATGTAGGTTTGGCTTTCTGAGATGGCTTGTCATTGAAAGAAGTGGGATGTCAGATTGGAATATCTTATACAAATTAAGTGACAGATTTATTGATCTGCCACAGTTACAAAAACTGAAGATGGATGGTATTATTTTACCACCAAAAATATTTAGTTTGCAATTTTAGGATGGCCATATGAAACAATGAAAAATTACGTTATCTTATGCTGATTTTTGTCACATATCTAAATATAGAATGTAGAATTAATGAATTACATAATGTACAGCGTTTATGTCCCTCATGGCATGATCATCCTTACTGAAAAACACAGGAATAAAAAAAAAAGGCCAGGTTTACTCACACAAAGGACAGATTAACTTGGAATGATTTAAGCTGAACTGTTTTTAAGTCAAACATAAAGGAAACAATATTTACTACATAGGTGGCCCTAAATTGTTTTTTGAGTGTTAATAAAGGAGCTCAGGTGTCTTCCAGTGAAGAAGTCCGCACTGACCTTGCCAGTGAGATTGGTACTGTCCTGTTTTCACTTAAAACAACTGATCAAGGAGAGGAAACTGCTTTAATTCCTGGTTGATCATTCCCAGTGATGAGACACCATGGGGATATTTACGCTTTAATGTTCCTTCTTTTCTAACTTTATGCCAACATGATGGCTGATTCCGAATTGAGCAAACTGTAGCTCCAATCTGTTTTTATCAGCTCCTCTTTCTTTATGTTTTACAGGGTCAGCTGTAAGAATACATTTGCAGTTAGGAAAATATTTCCGGTCTGTATGTCTATCCATCCATTCGTCCGTCTGCCCTGCACACTGCTTATCACTCTGGAAAGAAGCGGGTGAATCCTGATTTCAGACGTGGGACTAACAGTCAGTGGAAACAGTTTGGAACACCGAACTACAGATGAGATGCAAAAACCTTACTAAAACATTGCTCCGTTGCAGCGTCAATGTTTACTGTTATGGTTACAGAAAAGCTCTGCTGTATTATGGGCCCCCATCAAAAATTTCTTTAAATCAAGTAGATGCTTTAATTGGATGTTTTTATATGTGATAACCAGGTCTCAGCAAAGAAATAACTATTTAATGAATCCAAAGGATTTATTGCAAAATTACAAAAAAAATTAATTTTCAAGCTATGAAGGTAGATTTATTAAATAGAACTCAAAATATTATTTAATTCTATTTATTGTTTAGAATAAAAATTCCCCTTGGTCAGTGTGAGATATTTGCATTTAATCATCCTTGAAATTAAAGTCCTTAGGTGAACATTTTTTTCAAGTGTAGCAAAGCATTTACTATTGTTGTAAATTATTTGACATAACACTGTGAAACATTTATTCAAATGTGTGTTTTGATTTTTTTCTTTTCTCTATTTAGTCACAATTTTCTAATCTCTCGATCCTGTTTTATTCTAAACTGAAGTAAAACATATCCTGTTACCAAATACTGGCATTTATTTTTGCTGAAGTTTTTGCTGAACCGTTTTTCAAAATGATTCTGACGGCAGTGACCTCTACACAACAGCGACACTTGTGTTTTAGGATTCATCCAAATTCTTGGAGAAAAAAATATCAGTCATGGCTATTGGTCATGTTCTTGAGTGGCTCTGTCTTTGCAGGAGATAGGAAATATGTCCTGTGACATTTGGCCACATCATCTTGAATTATTAGCGCCTTCTGAGAGGACACAGGATTTATCACCACTTCTGTCCCAACACCCTCTGATACCACACCAAGCAAGACTCGTGAGTATCCTCCAGACGAGCTGTGACTGGCAGCCTGCTTAAAGCAAAAGATCCAAAAATTGACCGTCTCACGTTAGGGTTACATGTTAAAACTAAAACTATGAAGAGGAGGTGCGATAGTTAAGACTACTGTGATAACATAATAAGGAGCCATTTTTGTGTTATTGTTTAGGCATCTATAATCTTGACACTTCATTTGAGGGTTGCAGCATAAAATCACATGAAGGAAATGCTGACAGCAAATTTATAGGCAATCCCAACAAACATAAAAATCATTCTAATTCTAAAGTTCAGCTATGAAAGCATTTCTAACTAAAATTGCTAAAAATATGTTTGCAGAGTTTTGTTTACTTTTTACAGTAGACTTCAGATGGCAGATTTCAACTGTTTAAAATGACAGTTGTTGCTTCAATGCAAGATAAAAAAAAAAGAAAAAAAAAAAGAAATTTCCCTAAAGCAGCTTTATAGAGACTACTCAATCAACTATATAAAAAGATATGTTACATTTTTTATTCCTAAGTAAGCCCACCTGATTGCAGTTTTTGACTTTGCTCCTCCTGGATGAGCATGCACTGTAACATCAGTAGACATTCACTTGTATGGTGTCATTGATCCTGCACCTCACCAGGCATGCATGTAGCAATATTGCAGTGGAAAAATTTCAGTTTAACGGAAATACCACCAGAACCAGACTTTGTGTGAGCAGCTTTCTGCAAAGGCAAACTGGAGATTCAAGAAGATACTGTAAGTTGCAGACACAACATAGAAGCATTGCTTCATAAATACTTTCGATAGAAAAGTTGTAGTAAATTAGTTCCATAAGTGGCTCTGTATAGGAAAGAAACAGTTAAACAAATGCGCTCTGAGTCTGTTTTCGTGTCAAAAAGGATTAAAGAGTGTACATACAGCTAGTCACAGTAAAATGTTATGCTGGTGCACAGGGCAAAACTTTCCAAAGCTTGATATTGTTGAGGGTTTCTATACACCTAAATATTATCTTCAACCACATTCTCCCTTTCCGCAGGCTATGATTATATAAACTCAGCACCTTGGATCCCTTTATTCTTCCATAGTTTGACACCTGCCAATGAAAAATCTACCTCACTACTTTCATAGCACTGGCCAAGGTTGGGAATGGAATTCTATAATCAAAGCTTCCACCAAATAAAATCAACAAGGGAGTCACTGTCAGCTATTCGACTGAGGCCTTCGGTGCAGTGGATGTAATCTGCTCAAATAAACCTCCAAAGGCCATTATACAGTAACAGTCAGAAGAGCGATAATCCCTCCTGCTGTCACATAAGAGGATGTGGGAAAGGATGTTGAGGTTATCTGAGCAATAATGATCACCCCTGGGATTCCGAGGACCCACAACTGTATAGCCTAATAATAGCTTGGTCAGCTGTCACTGTGTTCTCAAATATTTCATTCTCTTTTCAGATTTTTTGGGTTGTATTAAACATTTTTTCCAAGTTGCTCAGTTTATTTAAGTCCATCACATATGTTTAATACAGAAACAGTAATAGAAATAATAAAAATCAGTTTTTCTTATAATGTTTTTTTTTCCCTATTTTTTTTTTTTTTTTTTTTTTTACAAATTTCTATTAGATGATATTTCTAACAGAATTTGAACCACACCTAGCTTTCATGGCATTTCTTCCTGTCACTCTCTCCTTGCCTGCCCTTTCATTGCACAGTGCTGAGGTATAGTGATAAGTTAGGTTACAGTTCTAGGTGAGAGTTGGAGAATTAATGAAAACCGAAGCCTGTCATTATGAACTCTTCGCAACATTGTGTAGAGGTTTATGACGAACCTGACAAGGTTTTGATGATGGCCAGGCATTGTGTACATGAAGAAAACGTCTTCTCTGGTTCTACACTTTCAAAGTTCCAGAGAGCAAAGCTAGGACCTTCACTCCAACTGTTGCCAAGGGTGAAATAAGTCAATTTGTCATAGTGTTTAAAGGGCACCTACATTAGAGTATTACTTTCATTTAATAAGTCGTTTCCTGATGGAGCGATAGTTGAAAATCAATGTGGTCCTTTCCATTATATTTGCTGATAAAAAAAATTACATAGAACCTAATTTAAAAATGAGTTTTAGAAGGAAATAATAATAATAACAACATAGCGCTCATTGAAACATGTTGCAGCAAAATGTACAACCAATACAGACACTATTTAGTTTGCAACAAATGTTTTGCATTTTATATATACACAAACTATACAAACAGTTTCAGGCGGTAACGGTTACCCTTTAGTTTAAAATTTAGTTTGTCATACACACATGTAATTAGCATTCAACAATGAGTTTGGTCTATCAGTTACCAGGATAGCTTGCTAGGTGCCATTTAACTGGTTATTGTTTTGCAAACCACTATCTCAAATCGCTAGTGCTTGTACAGAATGATTAAAAATAATCACAGTTTCACTGTCTTCAGAATATCTGTACTTGCACCCCAACCTTCAACTAAGAATAAACATTTCATCCCCAAAGTCTTAGGGTTTTTGTGTATCAATGGTGATATTGCAAGATTTTAATTGTGGTCATTCCTTAAACCTTTGCTTATATATGCTAAAACCAGAGTACGAAATACGGGGGGGTCCGGGGGGACTCAACCCCCCCGATTAACCCATGAGACCCCCTGAAAGCCTCAAAAGCAAAATTTAAAGGGGGTGTTAAATTGTGTCAAGAAAATGTAAAATAAAATACTAATGGTCCCTAAAATGTTTTTTAAGCTCAACATGTCCAGTATTTAAAATTCAAAACCTTTATTCACAAATATGTTCTGTTTTTTGCGAAGTGGAGCCAGCCAATCCTGTTCGCGTATGCAAATTAGCCATGTGCTTTTCCGCAGTTAATAACACGGGCAACGCGGAACAGATTGCGCGAAGACAGCAGGTCTTAACTCCTGTTTGTGGACCTCAACGGACCTCCTCTGGACAAATTCGACCCATTTCCATTCATCAGAACCTGCATTAAAGCAGGACATGTGCGTGCATGAAAGAGAGAGACAGACAGAGAGACAGAGATAGAGGCAGACAGACAGACAGACAGTCTTTGTGCGTGTGTGTGTTTTCATAGACTGGCTGTCCAGGCTCTTGCCCGCTCCACCAGATTCACAGAAAGCTTCATCCACCAAGCTGTCAGGAAGCTGAGCCCCCCTAAAAAAAAAAAAAATCACTCCGGACAAACTTTCTCCTGCACTACTATTAATACTAAATTTATTTACTGTTATTTTGCACTGTTACTGTTACAAAAGCTATATCTGTCATAATTGGTAATAATAATAATATTAATAATAATAATTTTTCTGCTGCCATTACCATCTGCCTTTTTGCAGTAGCATAAGTATTGCATATTTTATATTATTGTACATTTTATATTTTATTGTGAAATTGAATGTTTAAATTTTAGTATTAGGAACTGATCTTATCTGTTGTGCCTGTGCACTTTATCGGTTTCACTGTTGGTGAATGAGAAACGTCCTCTCCAGTCCCTGTATGTCTGGTGAATCTGAAGAATTGACATTAAAGCTGACTTTGACTTTGAAATGTTATAGGCCTACTGCATATTTAGAAAATTTAGATCGGTATTGCGCAACCAATTGGGAGATGGGGACCCCCCCAAATATTGACAGGTATTTCGCACACTGGCTAAAACGGTAAACTTGAACTATGCAGTTACGACTGTATGTGTCTGTCTTGTTGAGAATTTCAGTGTGGCATCAATGTCAACATTTTCCAACTCACAGTCAAACATTTTTGTAAAAAGAAAACCTACTCGTTATCAGTTTTTTTTTTATAGCTACATAGTGAATTATGTCAATTATAGTATGCACTACTTAACAAACATATTTTCCCTCTGAAACACATGTGCATATGTATACTCTCCAAAATGTTTTTTATTCTGTTTTTAATTTCTGACACAGTTGCAGGGGTTATTCTTTAGGAGGTACTTTTTACTTCCTACACAAAACAAGTCATAGTTGTTTACTTTTTGATGTAGGAGTGCTGACTCAAGTACTGCCTCCTCCTCGACTAGCAGATATCTGTAACATCAAGTGTCCACACGTGCTTAAAGTCTGCTCTTTTCATCCCTTCTTCTGTCTTGTACCCCAGCTTGAACCCAGTAGCTGCCTTCTTAAACATGCAGTTCACCAGCAGCCAGTCACCACCAAATATCCCCCCAAACACAAACAACAAGTGGATAAAGAGGAGGATCATGCTTAATTGGAACAGTTTAGCTGGCAGTGACAGCGGGGACTGCTTTGCATACCAAGAGGAAAAGACCAAATATGTCTCTGTCAACTTTGCTTAAGCAATGAAAAAATGAATTGTTTGCTTCTTCCCTTGCGCTTTGTGAGCTCTATTGTTAAGTAATTTGTACACTAAAGGAAGACAGGAAGTTTAAAACTGAGGAAGGTAATGCACTTGCTAATTAAAATGGATTTCCCACTTCCCTCACCTTCTCATATGCTCACTTTTGTATTTCCTTTCTGTCAGGGAGACAGAGAATAATCTAAGAACTTCTTTTTTTTATGTTGTTTAGGAAAAGAATATGAAGGATTTGCACCACCCCTTTGTTTTACAGTCTGAGAGCTTTTAATAACTTCTCTGCCTTGGTAGACATATCTAGTTTATTTGTTTAAACAAACTGCAGGTATTTGGTGAATTCAGGCTAAATTTAAAAACAGTTCCTAACAATTTCTCAGCACCGCAAATTAATCAATAGCCTCTAACATAGCAGTACCACGTATGTTTTCACTATACAGCAGGCTGCTTGGTGAAAATAAAGATGTCTCCATGTTTGGCAGTGTGTCAGATGTCTTGGGATGGGTATGTATGATAAAAGGAAGAAAGGTTTCACTTTGGAGACTCCAGGGAGCTAAAGCAGCTCTGACTTTCACAGGAAATTGCACTTTTAGATCTCCTCTGAGATATTTTGCTTGAAGAATGCGACTCTATTGCATCTGAAACATATAATCAGAGGCAAATAAATAGCAAAACCTGCCACCTAAAGGCTTTAAACCAAGATCAATGTGACCATGGTTACTACAGCAACCAAAAAATACAATAAATTATCCCTGCTGAGATGAGTAACATCAGTTCTTCATGTCATTATTATAGAAAATAATTGTTTTACAGGTTAATTTTTATCTAAAAGTTAAATATACTTGTGGAGAGAAAGTATTCTGTTTGCTCAGGGACTAATTCAGGAAGATAAAGATATCATTGGAGAAAAGCCAAAAAAAAATAACCTAAATGTAGAATAACTTTAAATCTCAATTTAACTTTTAATATTTAAGTGGAAGGATAACTTTTAATCTATCAGCTGATAGACCTGTCAAATACACTCATATTTACCTGTTTACACAAATAGGCAATAAGTTCCAATTTAACAAAACAAAAATCTTAGCAAAATTCAAAAATCTTGAAAACAAAATCTTAGATTTAATTTGTCTTCTACTTTAGGTTTTAATCCTATATGACAATCACAGATAAATCCTCATTGTTTATGTAAAAAAGTAAGTAGTGTTGAATAAAATAGAAGAGCAGTAGGGTTAATTTGCAGAATAGGAATAAATACTGTAAAGATTTTTTTCCCGAAAATGTCAAAAAAATTGAGTTTGTTTGGAGCAGTCTGTTGTATCAGTAGTGTTTTCCCACACCAAGGAGTAAAATTAATTGAATTAAAACTTGAGACACAAAGATAAGTATTTCAACAGAACAGATGCTTGCTTGAAATATTTTTTGGTTGATATCGTTTTTCCCCAGATTTATTTGAATACTAAAACAATATTAATGATTAATAATAAATAAATTAATATTAATTAATTTTCAGGCAGTGACAAAATGTTATTTTTCTTAAATCTACCATTTGATAGTAAAAGTCAAATTAAAGTTGAAGAGTTGTTTGTATGTCAACATCACATTAAGTCGGGATGCAGGGGGAGTAAGGGGTGCAAGGGGCTACCTCGAAAATTACAATATGTCTCATTGATTGTATTGCTGATCGGTCTAATCCAGCTTTTTTTGCTAAATGTAGTGTAGGCGTACTAAGCCAATAGTAGCAAGTAAGAGACCCATTCTGCATGCTGCACACACACCACCTTGCAAGCCCACATCTGCCGGGTGGTGTAGGAGCAACTTTGCTTTTGCCTTATCATTTGTGAAGCTATTGAACCCAGCTTCAACTGTACATAACTGTGAGAAAGGTTTTATGATCGAGGTAAAACTTTTTGCCTAAAAGTATATAGGACTATTTAAAACTAATTTTTGATTGGATATTAACCTCTCCCTAAACTCTCCCACATGCATGACACATAACCACGTTGAGCAGGGTGATCGGAGTAGTGGCATGCTAATAAAGAATGTCAGCCACGATCCTGTGAGACTTCCAAACATTTTGATCATTGATAAACTGCAGAAGATAGTTGTAATGATCACTGAGGCCATCTGAAATGAGGGAAACATCAGAAAAAATAAAACAAGAGAAATAGGAAAAACACCAAAACCTCAAGGAATGACTAGAAAGAGCCTCGAATGCGAAGGCAACAGTCGTGCTCATGGTCATTGGAACACTTGATGCAGTAACCACCACACTGAAGAACTGGCTCCAACAGATACCTGGAGAAACATCAGAGATCTTCTAGAAGTTCTAGGGCGAGATAAGATGCTCCTAGAAAGGACCAACCCACCCCACCCAGGAGTATGAGGGTGGTGTGTATATATATATCTGTGTGGAGACGGCATCCATTCCACTTTGGATGGTGCAGCTCTTCTTTCTAGGTATTTAGCCAAATATATTAGTCCTCTAAAGCCCTGTTTAATCAAATGTCAGTAATGTAATAGGAAAGACTCGCCTCTGAAGTGCCATCCCTGCGACAGAGTTTATCTAATAAGCTGGCGCCTCTTCAGTTTCTTGTTGTTAGTGGCCTATGGCCATGTAAGGTTAGACACACCAGTTCTCAGCTGAAAGCTAGACTACCTTGCAACCAAATGTGCTACGTAGTGCTTGCTAGACGAAGTCAGACTACCTTCCTACGATTCAGAAGGAGGTGATCGTAGTGACCATCATTTCCTGTGAATCAAGCAGAGTTAAACACAATGTTTCGTGAACGTGCCTGCTGAAGCAGATGAGAAAGAGCTATCCTGCTCTGGTCGACCTACACCTAACTGCCTACAGAAAAACGGGGCGATATTGCTGTTTGCCAAGGAGCCGTTAGGAGCTGCTGAACCGTGCCATACGGGTCCTGCTGCTATTGAACCTGCATTGCTGTTGCCTGGGCAGGGACCACAATCTAACTGGCATAGCTAAAAGAAAATGTCCCATTTAAGGCTTCTGTAAGTTATTAAATAAAGCCCTGCGAAGTTGTCTCTTGTTATTGCATACCTAAACCTTGTTGAGAGCTGCCTGTTGGCGGACGTGACTGGACCGAAGATAGGGTCACCAAGTTGGACCAAACTGAGCGTAAAGGTCCCCTCCATTCCACAGAGCCAAAATAGATCTGATTCAACTTCTGACGGTTTTAAACTGAATACTGAGGCTCACTGAAAAAACAACATGGTGTTACCATCTTTGTATGAAGAAACTGCTACAGTGGACTGGCTAGCATCCTAAGCTCATAGCTACCTCATGTGGAGCCACAATGTAGAGGTTACTTTATGAGTATGGAGAACTTGCAAACTCCAAGCAGAAAGACCCCAGGCCGGGAATCAAACCCGGAACCTTCTTGCTGCAAGGCAGCAGTGCTACCCACTGCGCCACTTACCACTGCAGAGGGTTTCTTCCTGTTAAAAGGGAGTTTTTCTCTTCACTACAAAAAGGCTTGATGTGAGGGAATGCTTTCGAGTCAATGAGCTGAAGCAGTGAGCTAGTTTTTCCTTAGTTAGAAAACTTTGAACCAATTTCACTGTATGACTGAACACTGAATTGTCTTTAAAGTGCCTTGAGATGAAATGTGTTGAGAATTGGCGCTATATAGATAAACTGAATTGAATTATATGTTATTGTATAAAAAGACATGTGATTGTGAAACCATTGTATCCACTAATTGTGGGAATTTCTCTTCTCTGACAAGCTGTAACTGGCATTTGGTCAGAAGGCTGCTTCCAGTTCGTTTAGTCTGGAGTGTGTCCTTAGCAGATGTGAGTGGGCCTTGCTTGGAGGCATCAGTTTCCTCTCTATGTGAAAGTATCCTAATGGCTGGCCCTGACTGAGAGCCAGAATCTCCTGCCTGTCCAACAACAAGCTTCTCTCGCTCACAGGATTGAAATGTGCCTGTCAGTTTTTGGGTGGGAGGAGATAGGGGGCGGCTTGAACTCAAGCATGCTGTTCTTTTTTTCTCTTAGAATTTCGATCAAAAGTCTCAAACCTTTCTGAAATCGTGCTAAATCTAAAGACAGGAGTAATCAATTTATATTTTGTTATTCAGGAAATAACTGTAAAAACAAAGTATAGCCATTAAGACTACACAGTTATTTACTCATTGATAATGATTTAATAGAAAAGAATGACTACATTTCTTATCTGGAGAGAAATCAAGATATAGCATAATTTCTAATGAAATACTTATATTTTTTTTGTTAAAGTATGTATGAAATTATTTTGCCCAACAATCCATAATAAAATGTTGTTAAAAAAAGGTGCACAATATTGTCAATAAGCCCATATTAGTGATTTTTTTTTCCAACATGCATTATTATATCCATAGTAAGGGATTTTTAAGAGCTAGACTTTTGCTTATATTGATGCTCAATTTGCCATTTTGTACTGCAGCAGTTTTGTTTGTTTTATACTTGGGTTCTTTTGACAAAAAAAAAAAAGGTAACTCTCACAGGATATACATTTCTGTCTTGAGCATGTTTTACAAATGCAGATTACTCATAAAACCAACTTCATTGAACGAAAAAGGATAAACATGCTACATTGGGTCTGTTTCATACTTTTGAGTTGTAAAAATATTTTTGATGTGCTGCATTTTGAAATTTACGCTGCATTTAAGAATTTTTTCAATTAAAGTGCTGTGATCCTAATTTAATGCTACAATCTTGATCTTATATTTTTAGCAGAAATATCCTGCATTTGTGGTTAAATAAGGAAACATTTTATAAGATAACATTTTATATTTGAGACATTTTATATATAAAAATCTTAGACAAATGTGACTCATGTGACTGATTATATCTATGATATTTCAAAAATATCAGCCGACCTTTTCATGTCCTGACTTTGCCTGTTGGATTTCAATACCAGTTTTTAATGATCGTCTTACATCTGAAATAGTCAGAGAGCATTTTAATACCATGGCAACAACAGAGCCTTTGTGCTTAGGTTGGAGTTTATTTAAGGATTTTTTTTCAAATTCTTATTGGATGTTCTTTTATGTGTTCTTTCTGATGTGTATTACAAATTATGGAGTTCGTTCACAATAATGAACTCCAAACATGGCAGCACTGATGTTTCATTGATTGTTGTGAAACACAACATTTCTCTTTTCTGTGCTATCAGCTATCACAGCTAAATTATACATTTTTTTTTGTATAGCACTGCTGAACCGTATAACTGCCAGACAAAATAGGGCAGCAGACCTCAATAGAATCAAATTGAAGGCAGTTTATGGAATTTAATAAGCTTATAAGAGCTTGCCTATTCATGACATTGCCCATTCGTGACATTCCTTTTTTTTTGTACTTTTCAAGACTTTCCCTAAAAGATTTTTCTGTTTTTCTTTTCATTAAATGATATTATATTAGGCAAATGCTTAATTAACTCCCCCCAAAAAACTTGGAAATAGTAAGACTAGGTATGACGTATTATGACTAATTTTCGTCTTGCAAACTGTTTCCTCGCACCAGACATGTCCAATGCTTCATATGTCACTGGGTGTATGCATTGGTTTAGGCGCTGCTATTTATTCCTGTCTTTCAAAAACATGTCTGCTAAGCCAGTATAAATCATCGTTGGGCCAGTGTGTGTGTGCAAAGTTTTTTTCTGTGCCTACTGTGACGCCTTTTGATGCAGTAAAAAACGGCTACCATAACAGCCCAGCTAGGATGAGACAGGTATAGAAAATGTTTAAATTGCTGCAAGTGCAAATACATAAACAATTGTTCCGGATAGCATTTTTTTTATATGTTCAAAAATGCATCCAGAAATACCTATACTTCACTCTTAAATATGATATTTATTATACATTTCAGGCACCTAAAACTTGGACTATTGTAAGCTTAAACTCTTTGCAGTTTTCTGCAACTCGTAATTTTTTTGCAGTTTTGGATTTTCTAAGTCTTAACTCTATTTTTGTGGGGTTTTTAAAGTGTTTTGTTCATTTAGATGCTAAACGGGTGGTAATTTTACTTCATATGTTATTTTCTGACATGGAAACATATTCCAATACTAAATGTGCCCACCAGAGTTCCAAATTGCTTTGATAAATTCATTTCCTCTAGTTTCAAATGAAAAGCTTCAGAGGACTGAAAATCGTTTTGATGTGTTTGCATGTAACTTTTTTTCTCATTTTTTTTCCATCAAACAATTTCACTAAAGTCTGTTAAAGATCTATGAAGGATTCATCTTTATTTTTTTATTCCCTGATTTCAGTTATACTCTCCTTCCAAGTCCATTTACAATAGGAGGCCTGTCAAGATGTAAGTTTAGCCTGGAATCCTAGATTCATTTCAAATGTTAGTTTTACTTTTTCATGCTCACCCTTTACACTTGTGTGTATGCTTATCAAAGGTCCCCTCATAAGCTGGATCGCTTCTGCTGCAGAGCTGGCTACTTCCTGGTTCTCTCTTCGAGGCCCTTCATGGCGATTTCATGTTTATACACTTCCATCTGCATCTGGTCACATTCGCACAACTGGTAAATGTTCCTTCTCTGTTTCTCCTGCTAATCAACTGCACAGGCCGCCCACCCAGTCTCCTCAGAAACATTCTGCATCCCCAAACCCTCTAAGCCACCTACATGCTCTCAGGACCTCTGTCTGGATTTCCCGTAGAACAACCAACCAGAGCTTCAACCTTAGATCTGTGGACAACAGGGAAACTCTGACTTTTCCAGTTCACAAGGAGAGTGTATTTGACCTCTTTTTCAGTCACCGTGGTAACATTCTCCCCGGAGCTAACCTGGTCGGGAGCAGGTTTTCTTCAATATACTTGGAGTGTCCTCTCTCTTCGCTCTCATTACAACCAATTACATTGTTTCTTTTCCTGACATAGAAACATATATATATATATATATATATATATATATATATATATATATATATATATATATATATATATATATATAAATTGCACATTGCATGTCTGTTTGACGAGGACCTTATTGAAGATTGATTGTGAGACATGATTGCCACTTTTTCACAGAGAAGTAAATATTTATAGGGGGAGAATTCCACAACTCAGTTGACCGGGCATGAGATTACTTGTTTTTGGTTTGTTTAATATGAAGAAGATGCAGATCACTTTATTTTTATTTAGTTATATTACAGTACATGAAGAACTACTAAAATTATTTTCATATTACACATAAATAGATTAATTCCACGTGGGAAAAGGAATTACTTTAGGATTAGGATTCACTCGATAACAACCTAATGAGCCTACTGGCACAATCTGAAGCCATTCTATGGCACTGATAGTCGCTTATATCGGGCATTTATTGGGACGATAACACCTGAAGAGGGGCTTCAAAC